>NW_025726555.1:600000-900000 GCF_021461395.2 Schistocerca americana | reverse complement strand
GGGATACAGTAAACCTGAAGTGAAGTATCGGAATCTAAAACTGGACTCACAGGAGAGGTTCAAATCATAGAAAGTGAGAGTGTCAGTCCTCTTGTACTTAAGACGGCATTGTGCCTTTTGAATTTAATTCCGATGCAATTTCTGTGTTTCATCGTCAATAAGAAGGTGCAAGGTATACAGTAAACCTGAAGTGAAGCATCGGAATCTAAATCTAACCTCACAGGAGAGGTTCGAATCATAGAGAGTGAGAGTGTCAGTCCTCTTGTACATAAGTCGGCATTGTGCCATTTGTTTTAAATTCGGATGCAATTTCTGTGTTTCATCGTCAATAAGAAGGTCCAAGGGATACAGTAAACCTGAAGTGAAGCATCGGAATCTAAAACTGGACTCACAGGAGATGTTCAAATCATAGAAAGTTAGAGTGTCAGTCCTCTTGTACTTAAGTCGGCATTGTGCCCTTTGTATTAAATTCGAATGCAAACTCTGTGTTTCATCGTCAATAAGAAGGTCCAAGGGATACAGTAAACCTTAAGTAAAGGATCAGAATTTAAAACTGGACTCTTAGGAGAGGTTCAAATCATAGAAAGTTAGAATGTCAGTCCTCTTGTACTTAAGTCGGCATTGTGCCTTTTGAATATAATTCCGATGCTTAATCTGTATTTCATTGTCAAAAAGAAGGTCCAAGGGATACAGTAAACCTGAAGTGAAGGATCGGAATCTAAAACTGGACTCACAGGAGAGGTTCAAATCATAGAAAGTTAGAATGTCAGTCCTCTTGTACTTAAGTCGGCATTGTGCCTTTTGCATTAAATTCGGATGCAATTTCTGTGTTTCATCGTCAATAAGAAGGTGCAAGGTATACAGCAAACATGAAGTGAAGCATCGGAATCTATAACTGGACTCACAGGAGAGGTTCAAATCATAGAAAGTGAGAGTGTCAGTCCTCTTGTACTTAAGTCGACATTGTGCCAATTGTATTAAATTCGGATGCAATTTCTGTGTTTCATCGTCAATAAGAAGGTCCAAGGGATACAGTAAACCTGAAGTGAAGCATCGGAATCTAAAACTGGACTCACAGGAGAGGTTCAAATCATAGAAAGTGAGAGTGTCAGTCCTATTTTGCTTAAGTCGGCATTGTGCATTTTGAATTTAATTCCGATGCAATTTCTGTGTTTCATCGTCAATAAGAAGGTCCAAGGGATACAGTAAACCTGAAGTGAAGCATCGGAATCTAAAACTGGACTCACAGGAGAGGTTCAAATCATAGAAAGTGAAAGTGTCAGTTCTCTTGTACGTAAGCCGCCATTGTGCCTTTTGTATTAAATTCGAATGCAATTTCTGTGTGTCATCGTCAATAAGAAGGTCCAAGGGATACAGTAAACCTGAAGTGAAGCATCGGAATCTAAAACTGGACTCACAGGAGATGTTCAAATCATAGAAAGTGAGAGTGTCAGTCCTCGTGTACTTAAGTCGGCATTGTGCCATTTGTATTAAATTCGGATGCGATATCTGTGTTTTATCGTCAATAAGAAGGTCCAAGAGATACAGTAAACCTGAAGTGAAGCATCGGAATCTAAATCTGACCTCACAGGAGAGGTTCGAATCATAAAAAGTGAGAGTGTCAGCCCTCTTGTACTTAAGTCGGCATTGTGCCATTTGTATTAAATTCGGATGCAATTTCTGTGTTTCATCGTCAATAAGAATGTCCAAGGGATACAGTAAACCTGAGGTGAGGCATCGGAATCTAACACTGGACTCACAGGAGAGGTTCAAATCATAGAAAGTGAAAGTGTCAGTCCTCTTGTACTTAAGACGCCATTGTGCGTTTTGTATTAAATTCGGATGCAATTTCTGTGTTTCATCGTCAATAAGAAGGTCCGAGGGATACAGTAAACCTGAAGTGAAGCATCGGAATCTAAAACTGGACTCACAGGAGAGGTTCAAATCATAGAAAGTGAGAGTGTCAGTCCTCTTGTACTTAAGACGGCATTGTGCCATTTGAATTTAATTCCGATGCAATTTCGGTGGTTCATCGTCAACAAGAAAGTCCAAGGGATACAGTAAACCTGCAGTGAAGCATCGGAATCTAAAACTGGACTCACAGGAGAGATTCAAATCATAGAAAGTTATAGTGTCAGTCCTCTTGTACTTAAGTCGGCATTGTGATTTTTCTATTAAATTCGGATGCAAACTCTGTGTTTCATCGTCAATAAGAAGGTCCAAGGGATACAGTAAACCTGAAGTGAAGCATCGGAATCTAAAACTGGACCCAAAGGAGAGATTCAAATCATAGAAAGTTAGAGTGTCACTCTTCTTGTACTTAAGTCGGTATTGTGCCTTTTGTATTAAATTCGGATGCAATTTCTGTGTTTTATCGTCAATAAGAAGGTCCAATGGATACAGTAACCCTGAAGTGAAGCATCGGAATCTAAAACTGGACTCACAGGAGAGGTTCAAATCATAGAAAGTGAGAGTGTCAGTCCTCTACTACTTAGATCGGCATTGTACATTTTGAATTTAATTCCGGTGCGATTACTGTGTTTTATCGTCAATAAGAAGGTCCAAGGGATACGGTAAGCCTGAAGTGAAGCATCGGAATCTAAAACTGACCTCACAGTAGAGGTTCGAATCATAGAAAGTGAGAGTGTCAGCCCTATTGTACTTAAGTCGGCATTGTGCCGTTTGTATTAAATTCGGATGTATTTTCTGTGTTTCATCGTCAATAAGAAGGTCCAAGGGATACAGTCAACCTGTAGTGAAGCATCGGAATCTAAAACTGGACTCATAGGAGAGGTTCAAATCATAGAAAGTGAGAGTGTCAGTCCTCTTGTACTTAAGTCGGCATTGTGCCATTTGTATTAAATTCCGATGCAATTTCTACGTTTCATCGTCAATAAGAAGGTGCAAGGTATACAGTAAACCTGAAGTGAAGCATCGGAATTTGAAACTGGACTCACCGGAGAGGTTCAAATCATAGAAAGTGAGAGTGTCAGACCTCTTGTACTTAAGTCGGCATTATGCCATTTGTATTAAATTCGGATGCAATTCCTGTGTCTCATAATCAATAAGAAGGTCCAAGGGATACACTAAACCTGAAGTGAAACATCGGAATCTAAAACTGGACTCACAGGAGAGGTTCAAATCATAGAAAGTGAGAGTGTCAGTCCTCTTGTACTTAAGTCGGCATTGTGCCATTTGAATTTAATTCCGATGCAATTTCGGTGGTTCATCGTCAACAAGAAAGTCCAAGGGATACAGTAAACCTGCAGTGAAGCATCGGAATCTAAAACTGGACTCACAGGAGAGATTCAAATCATAGAAAGTTATAGTGTCAGTCCTCTTGTCCTTAAGTCGGCATTATGATTTTTGTATTAAATTCGGATGCAAACTCTGTGTTTCATCGTCAATAAGAAGGTCCAAGGGATACAGTAAACCTGAATCGAAGCATCGGAATCTAAAACTGGACTCACAGGAGAGGTTCAAATCATAGGAAGTGAGAGTGTCAGTCCTCTTCTACTTAGATCGGCATTGTACATTTTGAATTTAATTCCGATGCGATTACTGTGTTTTATCGTCAATAAGAAGGTCCAAGGGATGCGGTAAACCTGAAGTGAAGCATCTGAATCTAAAACTGACTAAGTCGGCATTGTGCCTTTTGAATTTAATTCCGATGCAATTTCGATGGTTCATCGTCAACAAGAGAGTCCAAGGTATACAGTAAACCTGAAGTGAAGCATCGGAATCTAAAACTGGACTCACAGGAGAAGTTCATATCATAGACAATGAGACTGTCAGTCCTCTTGTACTTAAATCGCCATTGTGATTTTTGTATTAAATTCCGATGCAATATCTGTGTTTCATCGTCAATAAGAAGGTCCAAGGGATACATTAAACGTAAAGTGAAGCACCGGAATCTAAACCTGGACTCACAGGAGAGGTTCGAATCATAGAAAGTTAGAGTGTCTGTCCTCTTGTACTTAAGCCGGCATTGTACCTTTTGTATTAAATTCGGATGCAAACTCTGTGTTTCATCGTCAATTGGAAGGTCCAAGTGATACAGTAAACCTGAAGTGAAGCATTGGATTCTAAAACTGGACTCACAGGAGAGGTTCATATCATAGAAAGTGAGAGTGTCAGTCCTCTTGTACTTAGGTCGGCATTGTGCCTTTTGAATTTAATTCCGATGCAATTTCTGTGTTTCATCGTCTATAAGAAGGTGCAAGGTATACAGTAAACCTGAAGTGAAGCATCGGAACCTAAAACTGGACTCACAGAAGAGGTTCAAATCATAGAAATTGAGAGTGTTAGTCCTCTTCCACTTAGTCGGCATTGTGCCTTTTGAATTTAATTCCGATGCAATGTCTGTGTTTCATCGCCAATAAGAACGTCCAAGGGATACAGTAAACCTTAAGTGAAGCATCGGAATCTAAAACTGACGTCACAGGAGTGGTTCGAATCATAGAAAGTGAGAGTGTCAGTCCTCTTGTACTTAAGTCGGCATTGTGATTTTTGTATTAAATTCGGAAGCAAACTCTGTGTTTCATCGTCAATAAGAAAGTCCAAGGGATACAGTAAACCTGAAGTGAAGCATCCGAATCTAAAACTGGACTCACAGGAGAGGTTCAAATCATAGAAAGTGAGAGTGTCAGTCCTCTTGTACCTAAGTCGGCATTGTGCCATTTGTATTAAATTCCGATGCAATTTCTACGTTTCATCGTCAATAAGAAGGTGCAAGGTATACACTAAACCTGAAGTGAAGCATCGGAATATAAAACTGGACTCACCGGAGAGGTTCAAATCATAGAAAGTGAGCGTGTCAGTCCTCTTGTACTTAAGTCGTCATTATGCCATTTGTATTAAATTCGGATGCAATTCCTGTGTCTCATAATCAATAAGAAGGTCCAAGGGATACACTAAACCTGAAGTGAAACATCGGAATCTAAAACTGGACTCACAGGAGAGGTTCAAATCATAGAAAGTGAGAGTGTCAGTCCTCTTGTACTTAAGTCGGCATTGTGCCATTTGAATTTAATTCCGATGCAATTTCGGTGGTTCATCGTCAACAAGAAAGTCCAAGGGATACAGTAAACCTGAAGTGAAGCATCGGAATCTAAAACTGGACTCACAGGAGAGATTCTAATCATAGAAAGTTCTAGTGTCAGTCCTCTTGTACTTAAGTCGGCATCTTGATTTTTGTATTAAATTCGGATGCAAACTCTGTGTTTCATCGTCAATAAGAAGGTCCAAGGGATACAGAAAACCAGAAGTGAAGCATCGGAATCTAAAACTGGACTCACAGGAGAGGTTCAAATCATAGGAAGTGAGAGTGTCAGTCCTCTTCTACTTAGATCGGCATTGTACATTTTGAATTTAATTCCGATGCGATTACTGTGTTTTATCGTCAACAAGAAGGTCCAAGGGATGCGGTAAACCTGAAGTGAAGCATCTGAATCTAGAACTGACCTCACAGGAGAGGTTCGAATCATAGAAAGTGAGAGTGTCAGCCCTCTTGTACTTAAGTCGGCATTGTGCCGTTTGTATTAAATTCGGATGCATTTTCTGTGTTTCATCGTCAATAAGAAGGTCCAAGGGATACAGTCAACCTGAAGTGAAGCATCGGAATCTAAATCTGACCTCAAAGGAGAGGTTCAAATCATAGAAAGTTAGAGTGTCAGTCCTCTTGTACTTAAGTCGGCATTGTGCCTTTTGAATTTAATTCCGATGCAATTTCGATGGTTCATCGTCAACAAGAGAGTCCAAGGTATACAGTAAACCTGAAGTGAAGCATCGGAATCTAAAACTGGACTCACAGGAGAAGTTCATATCATAGACAATGAGACTGTCAGTCCTCTTGTACTTATATCGACATTGTGATTTTTGTATTACATTCGGATGCAATATCTGTGTTTCATCGTCAATAAGAAGGTCCAAGGGATACATTAAACGTAAAGTGAAGCATCGGAATCTAAACCTGGACTCACAGGAGAGGTTCGAATCATAGAAAGTTAGAGTGTCTGTCCTCTTGTACTTAAGCCGGCATTGTACCTTTTGTATTAAATTCGGATGCTAACTCTGTGTTTCATCGTCAATTGGAAGGTCCAAGTGATACAGTAAACCTGAAGTGAAGCATCGGATTCTAAAACTGGACTCACAGGAGAGGTTCATATCATAGAAAGTGAGAGTGTCAGTCCTCTTGTACTTAGGTCGGCATTGTGCCTTTTGAATTTAATTCCGATGCAATGTCTGTGTTTCATAGCCAATAAGAACGTCCAAGGGATACAGTATACCAGAAGTGAAGCATCGGAATCTAAAACTGGACTCACAGGAGAGATTCAAATCATAGAAAGTTAGAGTGTCACTCCTCTTGTATTTAAGTCGGCATTGTGCCTCCTGTATTAAATTCGGATGCAATTTCTGTGTTTCATCGTCAATAAGAAGGTCGAAGGGATTCAGTAAACCTGAAGTGAAGCATCAGAATCTAAAACTGGACTCACAGGAGAGGTTAAAATCATAGAAAGTTAAAGGGTCGGTCCTCTTTTACTTAAGTCGGCATTGTGCCTTTTGTATTAAATTCCGATGCAATTTCTGTGTTTCATCGTCAATCAGAAGTTGCAAGGTATACAATAAACCCGAAGTGAAGCATCGGAATCTAAAACTGGACACACAGGAGGGATTCAAATCAAAGAAAGTGAGACTGTCAGTCCTCTTGTACTTAAGTCGGCATTGTGCCATTTGTATTAACCCGGATGCAATTTCTGTGTTTCTTCGACAATAAGAAAGTCCAAGGGATACAGTAAACCAGAAGTGAAGCATCGGAATCTAAAACTGGACTCTCAGGAGAGGTTCAAATCATAGAAAGTGAGAATGTCAGTCCTCTTGTACTTAAGTCGGCATTGTGCCTTTTGTATTATATTCGGATACAATATCTGTGTTTCATCGTCAATAAGAAGGTGCAATGTATACAGGAAACCTGAATTGAAGCATCGGAATCTAAAGCTGGACTCACAGGAGAGGTTCAAATCATAGAAAGTTAGAGTATCAGTCCTCTTGTACTTAAGTCGGCATTGTGCCATTTGTATTAAATTCGGATGCAATTTCTGTGTTTCATCGTTAATAAGAAGGTCCAAGGGATACAGTATACCTGAAGTAAAGCATCGGAATCTAAAACTGGACTCACAGGAGAGGTTCAAATCATAGAAGGTTAGAGTGTCAGTCCTCTTGTACTTAAGTCGGCATTGTGATTTTTGTATTAAATTCGGATGCAAACTCTGTGTTTCATCGTCAATAAGAAGGTCCAAGGGATACAGTAAACCTGAAGTGTAGCAACGGAATCTAAAACTGGACTCACAGGAGAGGTTCAAATCATAGAAAGTGAGAGTGTCAGTCCTCTTCTACTTAGGTCGGCATTGTAGATTTTGAATTTATTTCCGATGCGATTTCTGTGTTTTATCGTCAATAAGAAGGTCCAAGGGATACGGTAAACCTGAAGTGAAGCATCGGAATCTAAAACTGATCTCACAGGAGAGGTTCGAATCATAGAAAGTGAGAGTGTCAGCCCTCTTGTACTTAAGTCTGCATTGTGCCGTTTTTATTAAATTCGGATGCATTTTCTGTGTTTCATCGTCAATAAGAAGGTCCAATGGATACAGTCAACCTGAAGTGAAGCATCGGAAACTAAAACTGGACTCACAGGAGAGGTTCAAATCATAGAAAGTGAGAGTGTCAGTCCTCTTGTACTTAAGACGGCATTGTGCCATTTGTATTAAATTAGGATGTAATTTCTGTGTTTTATTGTCTATAAGAAGACCGAAGGGATACAGCAAACCTGAAGTGAAGCATCGGAATCTAAATCTGAAATCACAGGAGAGGTTCAAATCATAGAAAGTTAGAGTGTCAGTCCTCTTGTACTTAAGTCGGCATTGTGCCTTTTGAATTTAATTCCGATGCAATTTCGGTGGTTCATCGTCAACAAGAAAGTCCAAGGGATACAGTAAACCTGAAGTGAAGCATCGGAATCTAAAACTGGACTCTCAAAAGAGGTTCAAATCATAGAAAGTTAGAATATCAGTCCTCTTGTACTTAAGTCGGCATTGTGACATTTGTATTAAATTCGGATGCAATTTCTGTGTTTTATCGTCTATAAGAAGGTCCAAGGGATACAGTAAACCTGAAGTGAAGCATCGGGATCTAAAACTGGACTCACAGGAGAGATTCGAATCATAGCAAGTTATAGTGTCACTCCTCTTGTACTTAAGTCGGCATTGTGATTTTTGTATTAAATTCGGATGCAAACTCTGTGTTTGATCGTCAATAAGAAGGTCCAAGGGATACAGTAAACCTGAAGTGAAGCATCGGAATCTAAAACTGGACTCACAGGAGAGGTTCATATCATAGACAATGAGAGTGTCAGTCCTCTTGTACTTAAATCGCCATTGTGATTTTTGTATTAAATTCGGATGCAATATCAGAGTTTCATCGTCAATAAGAAGGTCCAAGGGACACAGTAAACGTAAAGTGTAGCATCGGAATCTATACCTGGACTCACAGGAGAGGTTCAAATCATAGAAATTTAGAGTGTCAGTCCTCTTGTACTTAAGTCAGCATTGTGCCTTTTGTATTAAATTCTGATGCAATTTCTGTGTTTCATCGTCAATCAGAAGTTGCAAGGTATACAGTAAACCCGAAGTGAAGCATCGGAATCTAAAACTGGACTCACAGGAGGGGTTCAAATCAAAGAAAGTGAGAGTGTCAGTCCTCTTGTACTTAAGTCGGCATTGTGCCATTTGTATTAAATTCGGATGCAATTTCTGTGTTTCATCGTCAGTAAGAAGGTCCAAGATATACAGTAAACCTGAAGTGAAGCATCGGAATCTAAAACTGGACTCACAGGAGAGGTTCAAATCATAGGAAGTTAGAGTGTCACTCCTCTTGTACTTAAGTCGGTATTGTGCCATTTGTATTAAACTCGGATGCAATTTCTGTGTTTCATCGACAATAAGAAAGTCCAAGGGATACAGTAAACCAGAAGTGAAGCATCGGAATCTAAAACTGGACTCTTAGGAGAGGTTCAAATCATAGAAAGTGAGAATGTCAGTCCTCATGTACTTAAGTTGGCATTGTGCCTTTTGTATTAAATTCGGATACAAGTTCTGTGTTTCATCGTCAATAAGAAGGTGCAATGTATACAGGAAACCTGAAGTGAAGCATCGGAATCTAAAACTGGACTCACAGGAGAGGTTCATATCATAGACAATGAGAGTGTCAGTCCTCTTGTACTTAAATCGCCATTGTGATTTTTGTATTAAATTCGGATGCAATATCTGTGTTTCATCGTTAATAAGAAGGTCCAAGGGATACAGTAAACGTAAAGTGTAGCATCGGAATCTAAACCTGGACTCACAGGAGAGGTTCAAATCATAGACAGTTAGAGTGTCAGTCCTCTTGTACTTAAGTCGGCATTGTACATTTTGTATTAAATTCGGATGCAAACTCTGTGTTTCATCGTCAATTGGAAGGTCCAAGGGATACAGTAAACCTGAAGTGAAGCATCGGATTCTAAAAGTGGACTCATAGGAGAGGTTCAAATCATAGAAAGCGAGAGTGTCACTCCTCTTGTACTTAAGTCGGTATTGTGCCTTTTGTATTAAATTCGGATGCAATTTCTGTGTTTCATCGTCAATAAGAAGGTCGAAGGGATACAGTAAACCGGAAGTGAAGCATCAGAATCTAAAACAGGACTCACAGGAGAGGTTCAAATCATAGAAAGTTAGAGGGTCGGTCCTCATTTACTTAAGTCAGCATTGTGCCTTTTGTATTAAATTCCGATGCAATTTCTGTGTTTCATCGTCAATCAGAAGTTGCAAGGTATACAGTAAACCCGAAGTGAAGCATCGGAATCTAAAACTGGACTCACAGGAGGGATTCAAATCAAAGAAAGTGAGAGTGTCAGTCCTCTTGTACTTAAGTCGGCAATGTGCCATTTGTATTAAATTCGGATGCAATTTCTGTGTTTCATCGACAATAAGAAAGTCCAAGGGATACAGTAAACCAGAAGTGAAGCATCGGAATCTAAAACTTGACTCTCAGGAGAGGTTCAAATCATAGAAAGTGAGAATGTCAGTCCTCTTGTACGTAAGTCGGCATTGTGCCTTTTGTATTAAATTCGGATACAATTTCTGTGTTTCATCGTCAATAAGAAGGTGCAATGTATACAGGAAACCTGAAGTGAAGCATCGGAATCTAAAACTGGACTCACAGGAGAGGTTCAAATCATAGAAAGTTAGAGTATCAGTCCTCTTGTACTTAAGTCGGCATTGTGCCATTTGTATTAAATTCGGATGCAATTTCTGTGTTTCATCGTTAATAAGAAGGTCCAAGGGATACAGTATACCTGAAGTGAAGCATCGGAATCTAAAACTGGACTCACAGGAGAGGTTCAAATCATAGAAGGCTAGAGTGTCAGTCCTCTTGTACTTAAGTCGGCATTGTGATTTTTGTATTAAATTCGGATGCAAACTCTGTGTTTCATCGTCAATAAGAAGGTCCAAGGGATACAGTAAACCTGAAGTGAAGCATCGGAATCTAAAACTGGACTCATAGGAGAGGTGCATATCATAGAAAGTGAGAGTGTCAGTCCTCTTCTACTTCGGTCGGCATTGTACATTTTGAATTTAATTCCGATGTGATTTCTGTGTTTTATCGTCAATAAGAAGGTCCAAGGGATACGGTAAACCTGAAGTGAAGCATCGGAATCTAAAACTGATCTCACAGGAGAGGTGCGAATCATTGAAAGTGAGAGTGTCAGCCCTCTTGTACTTAAGTCGGCATTGTGCCATTTGTATTAAATTCGGATGCAATTTCTGTGTTTTATCGTCTATACGAAGGTCCAAGGGATACAGTAAACCTGAAGTGAAGCATCGGAATCTAAAACTGGACTCACATGAGAGATTCAAATCATAGAAAGTTATAGTGTCAGTCCTCTTGTACTTAAGTCGGCATTGTGATTTTTGTATTAAATTCGGATGCAAACTCTGTGTTTCATCGTCAATAAGAAGGTCCAAGGGAAACAGTAAAACTGAAGCGAAGCATCGGAATCTAAAACTGGACTCACAGGAGAGGTTCAAATCATAGAAAGTGAGAGTGGCAGTCCCCTTCTACGTAGATCGGCATTGTACATTCTGACCTTAATTCCGATGCGATTACTGTGTTTTATCGTCAATAAGAAGGTCCAAGGGATACGGTAAACCTGAAGTGAAGCATGGGAATCTAAAACTGACCTCACAGGAGAGGTTCGAATCATAGAAAGTGAGAGTATCAGCCCTCTTGTACTTAAGTCGGCATTGTGCCGTTTGTATTAAATTCGGATGCATTTACTGTGTTTCATCGTCAATAAGAAGGTCCAAGGGATACAGTCAACCTGAAGTGAAGCATCGGACGCTAAATCTGACCTCACAGGAGAGGTTCAAATCATAGAAAGTTAGAGTGTCAGTCCTCTTGTACTTAAGTCGGCATTGTGCCTTTTGAATTTAATTCCGATGCAGTTTCGGTGGTTCATCGTCAACAAGAAAGTCCAAGGGATACAGTAACCCTGAAGTGAAGCATCGGAATCTAAAACTGGACTCTCAAAAGAGGTTCAAATCATAGAAAGATAGAATGTCAGTCCTCATGTACTTAAGTCGGCATTGTGCCATTTGTATTAAATTCGGATGCAATTTCTGTGTTTTATCGTCTATAAGAAGGTCCAAGGGATACAGTAAACCTGAAGTGAAGCATCGGAATCTAAAACTGGACTCACAGGAGAGATTCAAATCATAGAAAGTTATAGTGTCAGTCCTCTTGTACTTAAGTCGGCATTGTGATTTTTGTATTAAATTCGGTTGGAAACTCTGTGTTTCATCGTCAATAAGAAGGTCCAAGGGAAACAGTAAAACTGAAGTGAAGCATCGGAATCTAAAACTGGACTCACAGGAGAGGTTCAAATCATAGAAAGTGAGAGTGTCAGTCCCCTTCTACTTAGATCGGCATTGTACATTTTGAATTCAATTCCGATGCGATTACTGTGTTTTATCGTCAATAAGAAGGTCCAAGGGATACAGTCAACCTGAAGTGAAGCATCGGACTCTAAAACTGGACTTACAGGAGAGGTTCAAATCATAGAAAGTGAGAGTGTCTGTCCTCTTGTACTTAAGTCGGCATTGTGCCATTTGTATTAAATTAGGATGCAATTTCTGTGTTTTATCGTCTATAAGAAGACCCAAGGGATACAGTAAACCTGAAGTGAAGCATCGGAATCTAAATCTGACCTCACAGGAGAGGTTCAAATCATAGAAAGTTAGAGTGTCAGTCCTCTTGTACTTTAGTCGGCATTGAGCCTTTTGAATTTAATACCGATGCAGTTTCGGTGGTTCATCGTCAACAAGAAAGTCCAAGGGATACAGTAACCCTGAAGTGAAGCATCGGAATCTAAAACTGGACTCACAGGAGAGGTTCAAATCATAGAAAGTGAGAGTGTCAGTCGTCTTCACTTAGATCGGCATTGTACATTTTGAATTTAATTCCGATCCGATTACTGTGTTTTATGGTCAATAAGAAGGTCCAAGGGATATGGTAAACCTGAAGTGAAGATTCGGAATCTAAAACTGACCTCACAGGGAGGTTCGAATCATAGAAAGTGAGAGTGTCAGCCCTCCTGTACTTAAGTCGGCATTGTGCCGTTTGTATTAAATTCGGATGCATTTTCTGTGTTTCATCGTCAATAAGAAGGTCCAAGGTATACAGTCAACCTGAAGTGAAGCATCGGAATTTAAAACTGGACTCACAGGAGAGGTTCAAATCATAGAAAGTGAGAGTGTCAGTCCTCATGTACTTAAGTCGGCATTGTGCCATTTGTATTAAATTCGGATGCATTTTCTGTGTTTTATCGTCTATAAGAAGGTCCAAGGGATACAGTAATCCTGAAGTGAAGCATCGGAATCTAAATCTGACCTCACAGGAGAGGTTCAAATCATAGAAAGTTAGAGTGTCAGTCCTCTTGTACTGAAGTCGGCATTGTGCCATTTGAATTTAATTCCGATGCAATTTCGGTGGTTCATCGTCAACAAGAAAGTCCAAGGGATACAGTAAACCTGAAGTGAAGCATCGGAATCTAAAACTGGACTCACAGGAGAGGTTCATATCATAGACAATGAGAGTGTCAGTCCTCTTGTACTTAAATCGCCATTGTGATTTTTGTATTAAATTCGGATGCAATATCTGTGTTTCATCGTCAATAAGAAGGTCCAAGGGATACAGTAAACGTAAAGTGAAGCATCGGAATCTAAACCTGGACTCACAGGAGAGGTTCAAATCATAGAGAGTTACAGTGTCAGTCCTCTTGTACTTAAGTCGGCACTGTACATTTTGTATTAATTTCGGATGCAAAGTCTGTGTTCCATCGTCAATTGGAAGGTCCAAGGGATACAGTAAACCTGAAGTGAAGCATCGGAATCTAAAACTGGACTCACAGGAGAGGTTGAAATCATAGAAAGTTAGAGGGTCGGTCCTCTTTTACTTAAGTCAACATTGTGCCTTTTGTATTAAATTCCGATACAATTTCTGTGTTTCATCGTCAATCAGAAGTTGCAAGGTATACGGTAAACCCGAAGTGAAGCATCAGAATCTAAAACTGGACTCACAGGAGGGATTCAAATCAAAGAAAGTGAGAGTGTCAGTCCTCTTGTACTTAAGTCGGCATTGTGCCATTTGTATTAAATTCGGATGCAATTTCTGTGTTTCATCGTCAGTAAGAAGGTCCAAGGTATACAGTAAACCTGAAGTGAAGCATCGGAATCTAAAACTGGACTCACAGGAGAGGTTCAAATCATAGAAAGTTAGAATGTCAGTCCTCTTGTACCTAAGTCGGCATTGTGCCTTTTGTATTAAATTCGGATACAATTTGTTTGTTCATCGTCAATAAGAAGGTGCAATGTATACAGGAAACCTGAAGTGAAGCATCGGAATCTAAAACTGGACTCACATTAGAGGTTCAAATCATAGAAAGTTAGAGTATCAGTCCTCTTGTACTTAAGTCGGCATTGTGCCATTTGTATTAAATTCGGATGCAAAATCTGTGTTTCATCGTTAATAAGAAGGTCCAAGGGATACAGTATACCTGAAGTGAAGCATCGGAATTTAAACTGGACTCACAGGAGAGGTGCAAATCATAGAAGGTTAGAGTGTCAGTCCTCTTGTACTTAAGTCGGCATTGTGAATTTTGTATTAAATTCGGATGCAAACTCTGTGTTTCATCGTCAATAAGACGGTCCAAGAGATACAGTACACCTGAAGTGAAGCATCGGAATCTAAAACTGGACTCACAGGTGAGGTTCAAATCATAGAAAGTGAGAGTGTTAGTCCTCTTCTACTTAGGTCGGCATTGTACATTTTGAATTTAATTCCGATGCGATTTCTGTGTTTTATCGTCAATAAGTAGGTCCAAGGGATACGGTAAACCTGAAGTGAAGCATCGGAATCTAAAACTGATCTCACAGGTGAGGTTCGAATCATAGAAAGTGAGAGTGTCAGCCCTCTTGTACTTAAGTCTACATTGTGCCGTTTGTATTAAATAAGGATGCATTTTCTGTGTTTCATCGTCAATAAGAAGGTCCAAGGGATACAGTCAACCTGAAGTGAAGCATCGGAATCTAAAACTGGACTCACAGGTGGGGTTCAAAGCATAGAAAGTTAGAGCGTCAGTCCTCTTGTACTTAAGTCGGCCTTGTGCCATTTGTATTAATTTAGGATGCAATTTCTGTGTTTTATCGTCTATAAGAAGGTCCAAGGGATACAGTAAACCTGAAGTGAAGCATCGGAATCTAAATCTGACCTCACAGGAGAGGTTCAAATCATAGAAAGTTAGAGTGTCAGTCCTCTTGTACTTAAGTTGGCATTGTGCCTTTTGAATTTAATTCCGATGCAATTTCGGTGGTTCATCGTCAACAAGAAAGTTCAAGGGATACATTAAACCTGATGTGAAGCATCGGAATCTAAAACTGGACTCTCAGGAGAGGTTCAAATCATAGAAAGTTAGAATGTCAGTCCTCTTGTACTTAAGTCGGCATTGTGCCATTTGTATTAAATTCGGATGCAATTTCTGTGTTTTATCGTCTACAAGAAGGTCCAAGGGATACAGTAAACCTGTAGTGAAGCATCGGAATCTAAATCTGACCTCACAGGAGAGGTTCAAATCATAGAATGTTAGAGTATCAGTCCTCTTGTACTTAAGTCGGCATTGTGCCTTTTCAATTTAATTTCGATGCAATTTCTGTGGTTCATCGTCAATAAGAAGGTCCAAGGGGTACAGTAAACCTGAAGTGAAGCATCGGAATCTAAAACTGGACTCACAGGAGAGGTTCAAATCATAGAAAGTGAGAGTGTCAGTCCTCTTGTACTTAAGTCGGCATTGTACTTTTGTATTAAATTCGGATGCAAACTCTGTGTTTCATCGTCAATAAGAAGGTCCAAGGGATACAGTCAACCTGAAGTGAAGCATCGGAATCTAAAACTGGACTCACAGGAGAGGTTCAAAGCATAGAAAGTTAGAGCGTCAGTCCTCTTGTACTTAAGTCGGCATTGTGCCATTTGTATTAAATTAGGATGCAATTTCTGTGTTTTATCGTCTATAAGAAGGTCCAGGGGATACTGTAAACCTGAAGTGAAGCATCGGAATCTAAATCTGACCTCACAGGAGAGGTTCAAATCATAGAAAGTTAGAGTGTCAGTCCTCTTGTACTTAACTCGGCATTGTGCCATTTGAATTTAATTCCGATGCAATTTCTGTGGTTCATCGTCAATAAGAAGGTCCAAGGGATACAGTAAACCTGAAGTGAAGCATCGGAATCTAAAACCGGACTCACAGGAGAGGTTCAAATCATAGAATGTGAGAGTGTCACTCCTCTTGTACTTAAGTCGGCATTGTGCCATTTGTATTAAATTAGGATGCAATTTCTGTGTTTTATCGTCTATAAGAAGGTCCAAGGGATACTGTAAATCTGAAGTGAAGCATCGGAATCTAAATCTGACCTCACAGGAGAGGTTCAAATCATAGAAAGTGAGAGTGTCAGTCCTCTTGTACTTAGGTCGGCATTGTGCCTTTTGAATTTAATTCCGATGCAATTTCTGTGTTTCATCGTCAATAAGAAGGTGCAAGGTATACAGTAAACCTGAAGTGAAGCATCAGAATCTAAAACTGGACTCACAGGAGAGATTCAAATCATAGAAAGTTAGAGTGTCACTCCTCTTGTACTTAAGTCGGTATTGTGCCTTTATAAAGGCACATTTGCATGCCGAGAGTGAGTTTCCTCGGAAACGCGTAATAATAATTAAATTATTAATCAGTGACAAATAAATAAAGCCTATGGCACACAACTGCAGCGCAGTGTCGCTGATAAAACAAAAGCACAATTACGTTACTCTTATGTTTGATTAAGAAAGGGGGAGCTCTGGTTGAAGTGGTGCGAGAAGCACGTATTTTATTTTATTGTCTGGCACACCGCCATATTTCATGTTATAGAAGAATACTGCGAGTTGCAACCACACTAGGCCCTCGATTCTGTAAAGAATTTATATTTGTAAAAGTAAGTAGGATTATGAACTGTAGGCTTATTCATTGAATATATCTGATTTAACTAACTGTGTAACTTTTTTATGTTTAGAAGACAATCACCTCTGTACGACGTATTGGCATGGCTGGCAAATTATTGTAATATTGAGATTTACATTATGAGTCCGCACCTACCGCAGCAGTCTTTGGAAACGATTTAATTACGAAGTCCGATTATTCAGTTTTATTTCACGGTCATCTACGAGTAACATTGCCTTTACGAGAAAGCCATTGTCAAGCGTCTGATATCGAATAATTAAACGTCCACGTTCCAGATAAGCTAATACAATTGCAATCACAATCACCATCATACAGGTAGAATAATCAATATCTAAATAACAATATATTTTTATTTATTTATTTTATTTATTTTATATTGGCGACCGTGGCAGGACTTGTTATTTTGTCGTTTGTTACATTGTTCTCTTTGTTTCATGTAAAAAATCAACTTTCTGGACCTGGATGTCAATGTATGGGAGATAACAAAATCTGAAGATATTTTCCAATTCTGAAATTTTGCGGGAAGACCCAATGAAACTTCCAGCAAAATAAGGTAAGACGCAGCATCTTAGCATTGGTAGGCTTGACCAGACGTATAATTCAGTGTATTAGCTTTTCAGTAAATTCTGTAGTGTTTCTTTTCCGCATAACAGTTTCAGTGATAAATTTCATTCTCAGTACTTTTCCCTAAACAATAACGTATGCAACAATACCAATACATGAGTGTACAATATGGCCGACTTCTGTACGATATCATGTAAAATGGCCAGCAGCCATTACCAATAATCTCAAATTCAGTTTATATTTTTAAATTAACAGACAGTCATTGTTGCTACGAGCGATTTATGCTCAACTACATTTTATTTTAAAATCAGTGTAAAAAATTTTCTTGAAACATATATCACGTGTGGCATGGTAATAACTAGAAAACAATACGCGAAAATGGAACAGCAAGGACGTACTATTCAGACGCAATCCGACTCGGACGAGAGACAAGGGTTAGAAAATGACTTTACGACAGCAACCGGTAGTGACGATTCATCAAATATTGACGCAAGTGTTGACGAAAATTTTGACGATAGGCCGTCCACTACAAAAATTTCAAAATCTCAATCAGAGCCCATGTTAATGCATGACGTCACGTCTAATGACGCGGCGGGGGCAGAGACCTTGCAAACGGTAAACATTGCCGACATGTTACAAATGCTAATGAAACAAAACGCTGAAAACATGGCAACCTTAAAAGAACAGTTAAAAACACAAAATGACGAAATCAAATCTGATCTCATAGCAATCAAGGTAGGTAATGACACTTTATGTAAGCGTGTGGAACTTATAGACGCCACACTGACCAAACAGATGACCGAACTCAGTACTAAATTTTCCCAGCTCAATACGAGACAAGAAAAGACTACAACTGACGTAGCACTTTTACAGACACAAGTAAAAAACCTTAATGTCACGTGTGAAGTTCTTACTGAACAAATTCAAACATATCCTTCAGTACATGACAATCTTGAAAAACGAATTACTGACGTGCAGAATAAATTTGACGATGTTGAACAACACCTGACTGACATCTTACAATCAGATGCCACAGCTCATTTTCAAAATATTAATAAAGAATTTCATGATTGGGTTGAGAACAAAGACAAACATTTTGATAGATGCTTACGTGAAAATTTTCCAACAATTGTGCACGACTCCATAGCGCAATACATTACTAATAACAAACAGCTGATCAGTGACGCAGTACAATCCGTCACTGCACCCATGAGACAATTCACCGATCAACTACAGTCAGAATGTAACGAAAATATCAGTCAAAATGTACAGTTCAGAAACCAATATACATTCGAGTATGATACACATATTCCACACACGACAAATACACAAGAACAAAACACACCACGACTACAACACATACCACGATGTGGAAACACAAACACAAGCTATTATCATGGTAAACCACAGCAACATTATCGTAATTACTCGCCAGCTGAACATACCAGTAATTACAGTGGAATAAATCCATATCACAATGCGAAGGAAGATGAAAGCTTAATGAAACATCGATAATACCCCAGCAAAACCGCTAAAGAGGATGTAAATATCTGCAATTCATGTAATCAAATGTGACACAATGTAATAACCTATAGCGATGTAATGATGATGTAAACATGTTTATGTGCAACTATATTATGTTTATGCTAAGAAAATATGTGACGTGTGTATGTATAATTACTTATTTTTTTAACTGATGTATAGTGCAACTGTTACTATGTAAAAATTTGAACAAAACGAGTGCCAAAAAGACACTGCATAGTGAACCACTGTTCACGGACATTAACGAACATTACTAACTCTGCAACTACGCGGTAACCTATGTGAAAGAAACTGTTAATGCCATTGATTATGCAGCGTATCTATGTGAACGCGATGAACGATTTCATTGATTAATAACTACGAACATTTAGGTGAGCTATATTCAGCAAAAAACTGAAAATGTAAGTGCATAATTCGTGCATCGTCTAGTGATATTACTACAGTACCCAACTTCAAGATGTTAACTGGATTAAATGGACACAAAGTGCCTGTCCAGGAAACAACACGACGGGTGGAAGAATTTTGGTTGGAACTTCAGGGAATGAAATGTTCTCGAAATGTGACGGACACTCTTACCTGGACTGTCCAAGGATCGACGCCAGCTATGTGCCGTCCGAGGTTCTGCAACTAAGCTTCCACGGAATGTAAAAACGAACTGCACGTGGACCAATTACTCGACGGGTCACGTCTGATCTGTAATAAGCAATGCTTTTAGTCACAACCAACTGCACCACTACGACTATAATGGAAATGAGAAATGGACACGCTTATGTATTAATCACGTTGTTATACAACGATGTTACTGTGATCAAAAAACTTTACCACGACGATACTAACCTGTAAAAAATTATTGTGCAGCGGCTGAATATGAACTGTAATAACGACACGATGTGTATAGGTCAACGCACCTGAAAAATACGGACATTTTTCTTTGAAGTATTTCAAAACACTACTATGTAACTAATAACGTTCAACAATCTAAGTTGTATTGTGTTATAACAAATATTGTAAATTTAAAACTAAGTTACCTGTCATAGAATGTAGTCTTCATATGTAATCTTGGTTGAATATTTTCTTTGTGCAACGACTGAAAAACGCGCGCACACGAACAATATGATCTGCAATACTGTGCCGCGTGATCTAACTGTACGATATAACGGCAGTGCCACAGTTACACAGACGCTTCTGCACATGCGCGCACTCTATCTGCCAACATTAGAACTTTTACGGCGCACCCGCGTCATTCAAATTTTGTATATAATGTGTATAATGTGTAATGTAAGTAATGTAAATAGTTGTAGATAACTTAGATTTTCTTGTGCCTTTAGGTGAATTGCTCGCCTGCAGGTGTGTCCTTTTCGCCTCGCAATTCAGGGGGCAATATAAAGGCATATTTGCATGCCGAGCGTGAGTTTCCTCGGAAACGCGAAATAATAATTAAATAAATAATCAGTGACAAATAAATAAAGCCTATGGCACACAACTGCAGCGCAGTGTCGCTGATAAAACAAAAGCACAATTACGTTACTCTTATGTTTGATTAAGAAAGGGAGAGCCCTGGTTGAAGTGCTGCGAGAAGCACGTATTTTATTTCATTGTCTGTCACACTGCCATATTTCATGTTATAGAAGAATACTGCGAGTTGCAACCACACTAGGCACTCGATTCTGTAAAGAATTTATATTTATAAAAGTAAGTAGGATTATGAACTGTAGGCTTATTCATTGAATATATCTGATTTAACTAACTGTGTAACTTTTTTATGTTTAGTAGACAATCACCTCTGTACGACGTATTGGCATGGCTGGCAAAGTATTGTAATATTGAGATTTAGATTATGAGTCCGCACTTACCGCAGCAATCTTTGGAAACGATTTAATTACGAAGTCCGATTATTCAGTTTTATTTCACGGTCAACTACGAGTAACATTGCCTTTACGAGAAAGCCATTGTCAAGCGTCTGATATCGAATAATTAAACGTCCACGTTCCAGATAAGCTAATACAATTGCAATCACAATCACCATCATACAGATAGAATAATCAATATCTAAATAACAATATATTTTTATTTATTTATTTTATTTATTTTATACCTTTTGTATTAAATTCGGATGCAATTTCGGTGTTTCATCGTCAATAAGAAGGTCCAAGGGATACAGTAAACCTTAAGTGAAGAATCGGAATCTAAAACTGGACTCGCAATAGAGGTTCAAATCATAGAATGTTAGAGTGTTAGTCCTCTCTTACGTAAGTCGGCATTGTGCCTTTTGTATTAAATTCGGATGCAATTTCTGTGTTTCATCGTCAATAAGAAGGTCGAAGGGATACAGTAAACCTGAAGTGAAGCATCAGAATCTAAAACTGGACTCACAGGAGAGGTTCAAAACATAGAAAGTTAGAGTGGCACTCCTCTTGTACTTAAGTCGGTATTGTGCCATTTGTATTAAACTCGGATGCAATTTCTATGTTTCATCGACAATAAGAAAGTCCAAGGGATACAGTAAACCTGAAGTGAAGCATCGGAATCTAAAACTGGACTCTCAGGAGAGGTTCAAATCATAGAAAGTTAGAATGTCAGTCCTCTTGTACTTAAGTCGGCATTGTGCCTTTTGTATTAAATTCGGATACAATTTCTGTGTTTCATCGTCAATAAGAAGGTGCAAGGTATACAGGAAACCTGAAGTGAAGCATCGGAATCTAAAACTGGACTCACAGGAGAGGTACAAATCATAGAAAGTGAGAGTGTCAGTCCTCTTGTACTTAAGTCGACATTGTGCCATTTGTATTAAATTCGGATGCAAAATCTGTGTTTCATCGTTAATAAGAAGGTCCAAGGGATACAGTATACCCGAAGTAAAGCATCGGAATCTAAAACTGGACTCGCAGGAGAGGTTCAAATCATAGAAGTTTAGAGTGTCAGTCCTCTTGTACTTAAGACGGCATTGTCAATTTTGTATTAAATTCGGATGCAAACTCTGTGTTTCATCGTCAATAAGAAGGTCCAAGAGATACAGTACACCTGAAGTGAAGCATCGGAATCTAAAACTGGACTCACAGGAGAGGTTCAAATCATAGAAAGTGAGAGTGTCAGTCCTCTTCTACTTAGGTCAGCATTGTACATTTTGAATTTAATTCCGATGCGATATCTGTGTTTTATCGTCAATAAGAAGGTCCAAGGGATACGGTAAACCTGAAGTGAAGCATCGGAATCTAAAACTGATCTCACAGGAGAGGTTCGAATAATAGAAAGTGAGAGTGTCAGCCCTCTTGTACTTAAGTCTGCATTGTGCCGTTTGTATTAAATTCGGATGCATTTTCAGTGTTTCATCGTCAATAAGAGGGTCCAAGGGATACAGTCAACCTGAAGTGAAGCATCGGAATCTAAAACTGGACTCACAGGAGAGGTTCAAATCATAGAAAGTTAGAGCGTCAGTCCTCTTGTACTTAAGTCGGCATTGTGCCATTTGTATTAAATTAGGATGCAATTTCTGTGTTTTATCGTCTATAAGAAGGTCCAAGGGATACAGTAAACCTGAAGTGAAGCATCGGAATCTAAATCTGACCTCACAGGAGAGGTTCAAATCATAGAAAGTTAGAGTGTCAGTCCTCTTGTACTTAAGTCAGCATTGTGCCTTTTGAATTTAATTCCGATGCAATTTCGGTGGTTCATCGTCAACAAGAAAGTCCAAGGGATACAGTAAACCTGAAGTGAAGCATCGGAATCTAAAACTGGACTCTCAGGAGAGGTTCAAATCATAGAAAGTTAGAATGTCAGTCCTCTTGTACTTAAGTCGGCATTGTGCCATTTGTATTAAATTTGGATGCAATTTCTGTGTTTTATCGTCTATAAGAAGGTCAAGGGATACAGTAAACCTGTAGTGAAGCATCGGAAACTAAATCTGACCTCACAGGAGAGGTTCAAATCACAGAAAGTTAGAGTATCAGTCCTCTTGTACTTAAGTCGGCATTGTGCCTTTTCAATTTAATTTCGATGCAATTTCTGTGCTTCATCGTCAATAAGAAGGTCCAAGGGATACAGTAAACCTGAAGTGAAGCATCGGAATCTAAAACTGGACTCACAGGAGAGGTTCAAATCATAGAAAGTGAGAGTGTCACTCCTCTTGTACTTAAGTCGGCATTGTACTTTTGTATTAAATTCGGATGCAAACTCTGTGTTTCATCGTCAATAAGAAGGTCCAAGGGATAGAGTAAAACTGAAGTGAAGCATCGGAATCTAAACCTGGACTCACAGGAGAGGTTCAAATCATAGAAAGTGAGAGTGTCAGTCCTCTTGTACTTAGGTCGGCATTGTGCCTTTTGAATTTAATTCCGATGCAATTTCTGTGTTTCATCGTCAATAAGAAGGTGCAAGGTATACAGTAAACCTGAAGTGAAGCATCGGAATCTAAAACTGGACTCACAGAAGAGGTTCAAATCATAGAAAGTGAGAGTGTTAGTCCTCTTCTACTTAGGTCGGCATTGTGCCTTTTGAATTTAATTCCGATGCAATGTCTGTGTTTCATCGCCAATAAGAACGTCCAAGGGATACAGTAAACCTGAAGTGAAGCATCGGAATCTAAAACTGGACTCACAGGGGAGATTCAAATCATAGAAAGTTAGAGTGTCACTCCTCTTGTACTTAAGTCGGTATTGTGCCTTTATAAAGGCACATTTGCATGCCGAGAGTGAGTTTCCTTGGAAACGCGTAATAATAATTAAATAAATAATCAGTGACAAATAAATAAAGCCTATGGCACACAGCTGCAGCGCTGTGTCGCTGATAAAACAAAAGCACAATTACGTTACTCTTATGTTTGTTTAAGAAAGGGAGAGCTCTGGATGAAGTGGTGCGAGAAGCACGTATTTTATTTTATTGTCTGGCACACCGCCATATTTCATGTTATGGAAGAATACTGCGAGTTGCAACCACACTAGGCCCTCGATTCTGTAAAGAATTTATATTTATAAAAGTAAGTAGGAATATGAACTGTAGGCTTATTCATTGAATATATCTGATTTAACTGACTGTGTAACTTTTTTATGTTTAGTAGACAATCACCTCTGTACGACGTATTGGCATGGCTGGCAAATTATTGTAATATTGAGATTTACATTATGAGTCCGCACCTACCGCAGCAGTCTTTGGAAACGATTTAATTACGAAGTCCGATTATTCAGTTTTATTTCACGGTCAACTACGAGTAACATTGCCTTTACGAGAAAGCCATTGTCAAGCGTCTGATATCGAATAATTAAACGTCCACGTTCCAGATAAGCTAATACAATTGCAATCACAATCACCATCATACAGATAGAATAATCAATATCTAAATAACAATATATTTTTATTTATTTATTTTATTTATTTTATACCTTTTGTATTAAATTCGGATGCAATTTCGGTGTTTCATCGTCAATAAGAAGGTCCAAGGGATACAGTAAACCTTAAGTGAAGAATCGGAATCTAAAACTGGACTCGCAATAGAGGTTCAAATCATAGAATGTTAGAGTGTCAGTCCTCTTTTACTTAAGTCGGCATTGTGCCTTTTGTATTGAATTCGGACGCAATTTCTGTGTTTCATCGTCAATAAGAAGGTCGAAGGGATACAGTAAACCTGAAGTGAAGCATCAGAATCTAAAACTGGACTCTCAGGAGAGGTTCAAATCATAGAGAGTTAGAATGTCAGTCCTCTTGTACTTAAGTCGGCATTGTGCCTTTTGTATTAAATTCGGATACAATTTCTGTGTTTCATCGTCAAGAAGAAGGGGCAAGGTATACAGGAAACCTGAAGTGAAGCATCGGAATCTAAAACTGGACTCTCAGGAGAGGTTCAAATCATAGAAAGTTAGAATGTCAGTCCTCTTGTACTTAAGTCGGCATTGTGCCTTTTCAATTTAATTTCGATGCAATTTCTGTGGTTCATCGTCAATAAGAAGGTCCAAGGGATACAGTAAACCTGAAGTGAAGCATCGTAATCTAAAACTGGACCCACAGGAGAGGTTCAAATCATAGAAAGTGAGAGTGTCAGTCCTCTTGTACTTAAGTCGGCATTGTACTTTTGTATTAAATTCGGATGCAAACTCTGTGTTTCATCGTCAATAAGAAGGTCTAAGGGATAGAGTAAAACTGAAGTAAAGCATCGGAATCTAAAACTGGACTCACAGGAGAGGTTCAAATCATAGAAAGTTAGAGCGTGAGTCCTCTTGTACTTAAGTCGGCATTGTGCCATTTGTATTAAATTAGGATGCAATTTCTGTGTTTTATCGTCTATAAGAAGGTCCAAGGGATACAGTAAACCTGAAGTGAAGCATCGGAATCTAAATCTGACCTCACAGGAGAGGTTCAAATCATAGAAAGTTAGAGTGTCAGTCCTCTTGTACTTAAGTCAGCATTGTGCCTTTTGAATTAAATTCCGATGCAATTTTGGTGGTTCATCGTCAACAAGAAAGTCAAACGGATATAGTAAACCTGAAGTGAAGCATCGGAATCTAAAACTGGACTCTCAGGAGAGGTTCAAATCATAGAAAGTTAGAATGTCAGTCCTCTTGTACTTAAGTCGGCATTGTGCCATTTGTATTAAATTCGGATGCAATTTCTGTGTTTTATCGTCTATAAGAAGGTCCAAGGGATACAGTAAACCTGTAGTGAAGCATCGGAATCTAAATCTGACCTCACAGGAGAGGTTCAAATCATAGAAAGTTAGAGTATCAGTCCTCTTGTACTTAAGTCGGCATTGTGCCTTTTCAATTTAATTTCGATGCAATTTCTGTGGTTCATCGTCAATAAGAAGGTCCAAGGGATACAGTAAACCTGAAGTGAAGCATCGTAATCTAAAACTGGACTCACAGGAGAGGTTCAAATCATAGAAAGTGAGAGTGTCAGTCCTCTTGTACTTAAGTCGGCATTGTACTTTTGTATTAAATTCGGATGCAAACTCTGTGTTTCATCGTCAATAAGAAGGTCTAAGGGATAGAGTAAAACTGAAGTAAAGCATCGGAATCTAAAACTGGACTCACAGGAGAGGTTCAAATCATAGAAAGTGAGAGTGTCAGTCCTCTTGTACTCAAGTCGGCATTGTACTTTTGTATTAAATTCGGATGCAAACTCTGTGTTTCATCGTCAATAAGAAGGTCCAAGGTATACAGTAAACCTGAAGTGAAGCATCGGAATTTAAAACTGGACTCACAGAAGAGGTTCAAATCATAGAAAGTGAGAGTGTTAGTCCTCTTCTACTTAGGTCGGCATTGTGCCTTTTGAATTTAATTCCGATGCAATGTCTGTGTTTCATCGCCAATAAGAACGTCCAAGGGATACAGTAAACCTGAAGTGAAGCTTCGGAATCTAAAACTGGACTCACAGGAGAGATTCAAATCATAGAAAGTTAGAGTGTCACTCCTCTTGTACCTAAGTCGGTATTGTGCCTTTATAAAGGCACATTTGCATGCCGAGAGTGAGTTTCCTCGGAAACGCGTAATAATAATTAAATAAATAATCAGTGACAAATAAATAAAGCCTATGGCACACAGCTGCAGCGCTGTGTCGCGGATAAAACAAAAGCACAATTACGTTACTCTTATGTTTGATTAAGAAAGGGAGAGCTCTGGTTGAAGTGGTGCGAGAAGCACGTATTTTATTTTATTGTCTGGCACACCGCCATATTTCATGTTATAGAAGAATACTGCGAGTTGCAACCACACTAGGCCCTCGATTCTGTAAAGAATTTATATTTATAAAAGTAAGTAGGATTATGAACTGTAGGCTTATTGATTGAATATATCTGATTTAACTAACTGTGTAACTTTTTTATGTTTAGTAGACAATCACCTCTGTACGACGTATTGGCATGGCTGGCAAATTATTGTAATATTGAGATTTAGATTATGAGTCCGCACCTACCGCAGCAGTCTTTGGAAACGATTTAATTACGAAGTACGATTATTCAGTTTTATTTCACGGTCAACTACGAGTAACATTGCCTTTACGAGAAAGCAATTGTCAAGCGTCTGATATCGAATAATTAAACGTCCACGTTCCAGATAAGCTATTACAATTGCAATCACAATCACCATCATACAGGTAGAATAATCAATATCTAAATAATAAAGGATGGCAGCCAAAAACAGTTGCAGTTCTTTATACCTAACTTTAATGGGTCTACCTGTCTGCCCTATGTAATAGTTTGGGCAGTCGTTACAAGTAATTTTGTATACACCAGACTTAGTGCTGAGTTCTTCTCGTGTTCCAATATTATGAATTACTCTACGTTTGAGGCTATTATTTACGGAAAAAGCAACTCTATAACCGTATTGTTTCTGTAAAAGTCTTTTAATCTTACATGAAACGTTCCCTAAAAATGGAATAGAAATAAAGTTATTACTCTCATAGTTCTTTGCCCTGTTATCTCCTAAAGTAGAAAATTTTACAGCTGGGGAAAACGTATATAATTCCACTTTTGCTGAACATCTATGGCTCTTACAGCACACGCCAAGAGAACTGGACGACGTAGAGCTGCTTCATGAAGCTGATAAAGGTGACAAACTAGACTTGCTCGAAGAATTAGAGATTTTCAAGCATCTGTCTCTAAAAGATGGTTTTGTTCTTAATGAACAGGTGCAGCTTCGAAACAAAAATTTTTTAGACTGTTTCAAACCCCTCATTGCCTTAATGTAATATAGTCTGGCTGACTAGGAGTTATTTTCTTGCTTGTTGATGCCAGTGAAATGCGCTTTTCCTATCTTGTTGGGATCTACATATTGTGATGTTTGTTAATTATGAATTTCAATGTGTATGTGTGGTTAAATGACTACTATGTTTTATTCATACAGACAGATGGTTTCGTTTTATTATAACATTTTGGTTGTTTCGCTAGTATGTATTTCACTGCCTACATTACGTGAGACTCTCGCGCATTACAGTAGTGCCCTCTCTCGTTAGATGTTCCAAGCGCAAGCTTTATCCGTTTGACACTAGGACACAGATAAATTTGGTTCTATACTTATAGTTTACATAAATGTCTTTAATTGGCGTGATACGCTTTATTTATTAAGACAAAGTTTGAATTAACACAACCTTTAATAATTTTGATGCGCTTATGTATGTATTTATGGATTGTAATATGCGCGAGTCTGGCACATGCAAGTGCCCTCTCTCGGCGAAACAATCTACCTTAGTGCCTTCACACTCGTGTCTCAACAGTTCATAGGCGATGTAACATTGTTAAACTGTTCGCTTTGATCCTGTACCCATTACACATGTCGTACAAATGGAGATGATATTTTAATTACTGACGACGCCTTTTGGCATAATTGTTTCATTATTCTCCAGTACATGATGTAATTTTAGTAAGTACTAAAGATTGTGTGCCTGTATTACTTTAGCAATTTCACCGTTATTTAAGCTTCTGTTTCTCACTTTCGTTGATATGGCTTTTCTAATGAATGTGTCTTTCTATTCAGGAAATGTACTTCTGATGAAGGTATATTTATATTTACCGAAACCTTGGTCAAGAATTTTAATAAAAATAAAAAAAAAATTCTATCCTGCAACTGTTTTTGGCAGCCATCCTTTATTGTGAAGAATTTTAACAGTTGCTGCTGCAGCCATGTTTAAAATCTTGAAATATGTACCTGCCCAGGTTTCAAAGGCTGTTTCAAAATACATGGACATCTCATTTAAAATTCTGAAAACAGGTATGGCTATTGACTTCACTAAACAGTGTGAGAGACGCCATTTGACACCGAATTATGTGAAGGCTTTTATCAACGTGAAACAGTGTAAGAAGTTTCCATCTACTAAAGCTAAACTGGTGAAACAAATTATGAGTGACAGAATCAGTGACCTTGATAAGAAGAAAGATAAACTAAATGAAGAAGCTTACTCTTTGTATCTCTATATTACTAGAACTTTTAAAGATTATTTTAACTTTCACGTAGACAGTGTTTGGCATAGTGTTAATGAGTGGTTACACAATCGTAAGGTTGAAATTCAGTGTAGACATGATTTTAAACTTCATAAACTGGAAAATGTTACCCCAAAATCTAATGTTGTTAATGCAAAAAGAACTGTCAATTGCGAACACCAATTTTTCGACAGAGTACTAAACAAAACTTCTATAAGCTTTACCCCTCAAGAAAGCGCCATGCTAGCGAGAGGTTTTAAATACAATTTCATGCCTGATATTAACGATCCTAAAGTGATAGATAATGTTATTGTTGACCTTAAAGTTGGTCTTGACTCCGTAAAAACTGAAAAATCCCAACAAAATAGGATAGCTCATGAATGTAGCGCAATTATAGAAAGAGAGGTCAAGTCGGTAAAAAACAGTGATTTAAAACAGAGAGGTGGTAACATTATTACTAGTATTAACCGTAAATTAAATAATAATGAGGCTCTCATCACTAAATCAGACAAAGGAAATTCGCTTGTTGTAGCCTATAAAAGTGAATACATTGCTAAAACTTTGGCTTTTTTCGAAGAAAATGGTATATTTGAAATTGAGCAAGATCATACCCCTACGTTACAAAAGCAAATTAGAGATACGTTAAGGAGAAGTAAACATCTTATGAAAGAGTTTCAAAAGAAAACCTTAATTAACATGAACCCTAGAGCACCTACGCTTAGAAGTCAGTTTAAGGTACACAAAAGTCAACACCCAGTTCGTCCCATTGTTAATGGAATAAAGAGCCCACATCACAAATTAGCGAGATTTTTACACACTAAAATTAAAGAAGCCTTTGTTTTTGAAAACAATTACTCTGTTAAAAATAGTGCTGAGGTAATAAACAAGCTAAAATCAATAGAGATCACTTCTTCCTCTCGTTTGGTTTCTTTTGACGTCGTAAGTTTATACACCAATGTTCCAGTGGATATCACTCTTAAGATTATTGAAGGTAACATTCGACAACATAAAACTTTAAGTGAGCTACAGTTGTCGGAACTTATGTCACTACTGCAGGTTGTACTAGATTACAATTACTTTCAGTTTAATGGTAAAATGTATGAGCAACCATTCGGCTTAGCCATGGGTTGCCCGTTAGCTGGCATCTTTGCTGACATCTTTATGAATGCACTAGAAGAAAATTTCTTCAAAAACAACCCTACGTTAGGCAATAAGATTTCTTTTTATGCTCGTTATGTTGATGATATACTCATACTATTTCAAGGTTGTGACCAAGATCTACAACAACTGTTTCATGTTTTCAACAGTTTCCACGAGAAAATGAAATTTACAAAAGAGATACAAAATAACGAGAGAGAACTCAATTTTCTTGATTTGAAACTTAAGTTATCGGGTAACACCATTAGCTTCGACATTTTCCGTAAAGAAACTTTTTCTGATAATATTATTCCAGCAGATTCTTGTCATCCTCAAACTCACAAGATCGCCTTTTTTCATTCTGCAGTTCATCGCGCTGTGAGCACACCTTTAGCACAGAATTGTTTTGAAAATGAAATATTTTTATTAAAATCAATAGCCACTAACAATGGATACGACCCTAAATTAATTGACCAAATTGCTAAGAAAAAAACAGCTGTAAAATTTTCTACTTTAGGAGATAACAGGGCAAAGAACTATGAGAGTAATAACTTTATTTCTATTCCATTTTTAGGGAACGTTTCATATAAGATTAAAAGACTTTTACAGAAACAATACGGTTATAGAGTTGCTTTTTCCGTAAATAATAGCCTCAAACGTAGAGCAATTCATAATATTGGAACACGAGAAGAACTCAGCACTAAGTCTGGTGTATACAAAATTACTTGTAACGACTGCCCAAACTATTACATAGGGCAGACAGGTAGACCCATTAAAGTTAGGTATAAAGAACACAAGTTACGTAAAAATGGGGAAAACGTATATAATTCCACTTTTGCTGAACATCTATGGCTCTTACAGCACACGCCAAGAGAACTGGACGACGTAGAGCTGCTTCATGAAGCTGATAAAGGTGACAAACTAGACTTGCTCGAAGAATTAGAGATTTTCAAGCATCTGTCTCTAAAAGATGGTTTTGTTCTTAATGAACAGGTGCAGCTTCGAAACAAAAATTTTTTAGACTGTTTCAAACCCCTCATTGCCTTAATGTAATATAGTCTGGCTGACTAGGAGTTATTTTCTTGCTTGTTGATGCCAGTGAAATGCGCTTTTCCTATCTTGTTGGGATCTACATATTGTGATGTTTGTTAATTATGAATTTCAATGTGTATGTGTGGTTAAATGACTACTATGTTTTATTCGTACAGACAGATGGTTTCGTTTTATTATAACATTTTGGTTGTTTCGCTAGTATGTATTTCACTGCCTACATTACGTGAGACTCTCGCGCATTACAGTAGTGCCCTCTCTCGTTAGATCTTCCAAGCGCAAGCTTTATCCGTTTGACACTAGGACACAGATAAATTTGGTTCTATACTTATAGTTTACATAAATGTCTTTAATTGGCGTGATACGCTTTATTTATTAAGACAAAGTTTGAATTAACACAACCTTTAATAATTTTGATGCGCTTATGTATGTATTTATGGATTGTAATATGCGCGAGTCTGGCACATGCAAGTGCCCTCTCTCGGCGAAACAATCTACCTTAGTGCCTTCACACTCGTGTCTCAACAGTTCATAGGCGAAGTAACATTGTTAAACTGTTCGCTTTGATCCTGTACCCATTACACATGTCGTACAAATGGAGATGATATTTTCATTACTGACGACGCCTTTTGGCATAATTGTTTCATTATTCTCCAGTACATGATGTAATTTTAGTAAGTACTACAGATTGTGTGCCTGTATTACTTTAGCAATTTCACCGTTATTTAAGCTTCTGTTTCTCACTTTCGTTGATATGGCTTTTCTAATGAATGTGTCTTTCTATTCAGGAAATGTACTTCTGATGAAGGTATATTTATATGTACCGAAACCTTGGTCAAGAATTATAATAAAAATAAAAAAAAAATTCTATCCTGCAACTGTTTTTGGCAGCCATCCTTTATTGTGAAGAATTTTAACAGTTGCTGCTGCAGCCGTGTTTAAAATCTTGCAATATCTAAATAACAATATATTTTTATTTATTTATTTTATTTATTTTATATTGGCGACCGTGGCAGGACTTGTTATTTTGTCATTTGTTACATGGTTCTCTTTGTTTCATGTAAAAAATCAAATTTCTGGACCTGGATGTCAATGTATCGGAGATAACAAAATCTGAAGATATTTTCCAATTCTGAAATTTTGCGGGAAGACCCAATGAAACTTCCAGCAAAATAAGGTAAGACGCAGCATCTTTGCATTGGTAGGCTTGACCAGACGTATAATTCAGTGTATTAGCTTTTCAGTAAATTCTGTACTGTTTCTTTTCCGCATAACAGTTTCAGTGATAAATTTCATTCTCAGTACTTTTCCCTAAACAATAACGTATGCAACAATACCAATACACGAGTGTACAATATGGCCGACTTCTGTACGATATCATGTAAAATGGCCAGCAGCCATTACCAATAATCTCAAATTCAGTTTATATTTTTAAATTAACAGACAGTCATTGTTGCTACGAGCGATTTATGCTCAACTACATTTTATTTTAAAATCAGTGTAAAAAATTTTCTTGAAACATATATCACGTGTGGCATGGTAATAACTAGAAAACAATACGCAAAAATGGAACAGCAAGGACGTACTATTCAGACGCAATCCGACTCGGACGAGAGACAAGGGTTAGAAAATGACTTTACGACAGCAACCGGTAGTGACGATTCATCAAATATTTACGCAAGTGTTGACGAAAATTTTGACGAAGGCCGTCCACTACAAAAATTTCAAAATCTCAATCAGAGCCCATGTTAATGCATGACGTCACGTCTAATGACGCGGCGGGGGCAGAGACCTTGCAAACGGTAAACATTGCCGACATGTTACAAATGCTAATGAAACAAAACGCCGAAAACATGGCAACCTTAAAAGAACAGTTAAAAACACAAAATGACGAAATCAAATCTGATCTCATAGCAATCAAGGTAGGTAATGACACTTTATGTAAGCGTGTGGAACTTATAGACGCCACACTGACCAAACAGATGACCGAACTCAGTACTAAATTTTCCCAGCTCAATACGAGACAAGAAAAGACTACAACTGACATAGCACTTTTACAGACACAAGTAAAAAACCTTAATGTCACGTGTGAAGTTCTTACTGAACAAATTCAAACATATCCTTCAGTACATGACAATCTTGAAAAACGAATTACTGACGTGCAGAATAAATTTGACGATGTTGAACAACACCTGACTGACATCTTACAATCAGATGCCACAGCTCATTTTCAAAATATTAATACAGAATTTCATGATTGGGTTGAGAACAAAGACAAACATTTTGATAGATGCTTACGTGAAAATTTTCCAACAATTGTGCACGACTCCGTAGCGCAATACATTACTAATAACAAACAGCTGATCAGTGACGCAGTACAATCCGTCACTGCACCCATGAGACAATTCACCGATCAACTACAGTCTGAATGTAACGAAAATATCAGTCAAAATGTACAGTTCAGAAACCAATATACATTCGAGTATGATACACATATTCCGCACACGACAAATACACAAGAACAAAACACACCACGACTACAACACATACCACGATGTGGAAACACAAACACAAGCTATTATCATGGTAAACCACAGCAACATTATCGTAATTACTCGCCAGCTGAACATACCAGTAATTACAGTGGAATAAATCCATATCACAATGCGAAGGAAGATGAAAGCTTAATGAAACATCGATAATACCCCAGCAAAACCGCTAAAGAGGATGTAAATATCTGCAATTCATGTAATCAAATGTGACACAATGTAATAACCTATAGCGATGTAATGATGATGTAAACATGTTTATGTGCAACTATATTATGTTTATGCTAAGAAAATATGTGACGTGTGTATGTATAATTACTTATTTTTGTAACTGATGTATAGTGCAACTGTTACTATGTAAAAATTTGAACAAAACGATGGCCAAAAAGACACTGCATGATGAACCACTGTTCACGGACATTAACGAACATTACTAACTCTGCAACTACGCGGAAACCTATGTGAAAGAAACTGTTAATGCCATTCATTATGCAGCGTATCTATGTGAACGCGATGAACGATTTCCTTGATTAATAACTACGAACATTTAGGTGAGCTATATTCAGCAAAAAACTGAAAATGTAAGTGCATAATTCGTGCATCGTCTAGTGATATTACTGCAGTACCCAACTTCAAGATGTTAACTGGATAAAATGGACACAAAGTGCCTGTCCAGGAAACAACACGACGGGTGGAAGAATTTTGGTTGGAACTTCAGGGAATGAAATGTTCTCGAAATGTGACGGACACTCTTACCTGGACTGTTCAAGGATCGACGCCAGCTATGTGCCGTCCGAGGTTCTGCAACTAAGCTTCCACGGAATGTAAAAACGAACTGCACGTCGACCAATTACTCGACGGGTCACGTCTGATCTGTAATAAGCAATGCTTTTAGTCACAACCAACTGCACCACTACGACTATAATGGAAATGAGAAATGGACACGCTTATGTATTAATCATGTTGTTATACAACGATGTTACTGTGATCAAAAAACTTTACCACGACGATACTAACCTGTAAAAAATTATTGTGCAGCGGCTGAATATGAACTGTAATAACGACACGATGTGTATAGGTCAACGCACCTGAAAAATACGGACATTTTTCTTTGAAGTATTTCAAAACAATACTATGTAACTAAGAACGTTCAACAATCTAAGTTGTATTGTGTTATAACAAATATTGTAAATTTAAAACTAAGTTACCTGTCATAGAATGTAGTCTTCATATGTAATCTTGGTTGAATATTTTCTTTGTGCAACGACTGAAAAACGCGCGCACACGAACAATATGATCTGCAATACTGTGCCGCGTGATCTAACTGTACGATATAACGGCAGTGCCACAGTTACACAGACGCTTCTGCACATGCGCGCACTCTATCTGCCAACATTAGAACTTTTACGGCGCACCCGCGTCATTCAAATTTTGTATATAATGTGGATAATGTGTAATGTAAGTAATGTAAATAGTTGTAGATAACTTAGATTTTCTTGTGCCTTTAGGTGAATTGCTCGCCTGCAGGTGTGTCCTTTTCGCCTCGCAATTCAGGGGGCAATATAAAGGCATATTTGCATGCCGAGCGTGAGTTTCCTCGGAAACGCGAAATAATAATTAAATAAATAATCAGTGACAAATAAATAAAGCCTATGGCACACAACTGCAGCGCAGTGTCGCTGATAAAACAAAAGCACAATTACGTTACTCTTATGTTTGATTAAGAAAGGGAGAGCCCTGGTTGAAGTGGTGCGAGAAGCACGTATTTTATTTCATTGTCTGGCACACTGCCATATTTCATGTTATAGAAGAATACTGCGAGTTGCAACCACACTAGGCACTCGATTCTGTAAAGAATTTATATTTATAAAAGTAAGTAGGATTATGAACTGTAGGCTTATTCATTGAATATATCTGATTTAACTAACTGTGTAACTTTTTTATGTTTAGTAGACAATCACCACTGTACGACGTATTGGCATGGCTGGCAAAGTATTGTAATATTGAGATTTAGATTATGAGTCCGCACTTACCGCAGCAATCTTTGGAAACGATTTAATTATGAAGTCCGATTATTCAGTTTTATTTCACGGTCAACTACGAGTAACATTGCCTTTACGAGAAAACCATTGTCAAGCGTCTGATATCGAATAATTAAACGTCCACGTTCCAGATAAGCTAATAAAATTGCAATCACAATCACCATCATACAGATAGAATAATCAATATCTAAATAACAATATATTTTTATTTATTTATTTTATTTATTTTATACCTTTTGTATTAAATTCGGATGCAATTTCGGTGTTTCATCGTCAATAAGAAGGTCCAAGGGATACAGTAAACCTTAAGTGAAGAATCGGAATCTAAAACTGGACTCGCAATAGAGGTTCAAATCATAGAATGTTAGAGTGTCAGTCCTCTTTTACTTATGTCGGCATTGTGCCTTTTGTATTAAATTCGGATGCAATTTCTGTGTTTCATCGTCAATAAGAAGGTCGAAGGGATACAGTAAACCTGAAGTGAAGCATCAGAATCTAAATCTGGACTCACAGGAGAGGTGCAAATCATAGAAAGTTAGAGTGGCACTCCTCTTGTACTTAAGTCGGTATTGTGCCATTTGTATTAAATTCGGATGCAAAATCTGTGTTTTATCGTTAATAAGAAGGTCCAAGGGATACAGTATACCCGAAGTAAAGCATCGGAATCTAAAACTGGACTCACAGGGGAGGTTCAAATCATAGAAGTTTAGAGTGTCAGTCCTCTTGTACTTAAGTCGGCATTGTCAATTTTGTATTAAATTCGGATGCAAACTGTGTTTCATCGTCAATAAGAAGGTCCAAGGGATACAGTAAACCTAAAGTGAAGCATCGGAATCTAAAACTGGACTCACAGGAGAGGTTCAAATCATAGAAAGTGAAAGTGTCAGTCCTCTTGTACGTAAGCCGCCATTGTGCCTTTTGTATGAAATTCGGATGCAATTTCTGTGTTTCATCGTCAATAAGAAGGTCCAAGGGATACAGTAAACCTGAAGTGAAGCATCGGAATCTAAAACTGGACTCACAGGAGAGGTTCAAATCATTGAAAGTTAGAGTGTCAGTCCTCTTTTACTTAAGTCGGCATTGTGCCTTTTGAATTTAATTCCGATGCTATTTCTGTGTTTCATTGTCAATAAGAAGGTCCAACGGATACAGTAAACCTGAAGTGAAGCATCGGAATCTAAAACTGGACTCACAGGAGAGGTTCAAATCATAGAAATTGAGAGTGTCAGTTCTCTTCTACTTAGGTCGCCATTGTGCCTTTTGAATTTAATTCCGAAGCAATTTCTGTGTTTCATCGTCAATAAGAAGGTCCAAAGGATACAGTAAACCTGAAGAGAAGCATCGGAATCTAAAACTGGACTCACTGGAGAGGTTCAAATCTTAGAAAGTGAGAGTGTCAGTCCTCTTGTACTTAAGTCGGCATTGTGGCATTTGTATTAAATTCGGATGCAATTTCTGTGTTTCATCGGCAATTAGAAGGTCCAAGGGTTACAGTAAACCTGAAGTGAAGCATCGGAATCAAAAACTGGACTCACAGGAGAGGTTCAAATCATAGAGAGTGAGAGTGTCAGTCCTCTTGTACATTTGTCGCCATTCTGATTTTTGTATTAAATTCGGATCCAATTTCTGTGTTTCATCGTCAATAAGAAGGTCCAAGGTATACAGTAAACCTGAAGTGAAGCATCGGAATCTAAAACTGGACTCACAGGGGAGGTTCAAATCATATAATGTCAGAGTGTCAACCCTCTTTTACTTAAGTGGCATTTTGCCTTTTGTATTAAATTCCGATGCAATTTCTGTGTTTCATCGTCAATAAGAAGGTCCAAGGGATACAGTAAACCTCAAGTGAAGCATCAGAATCTGAAACTGGACTCACAGGAGAGGTTCAAATCATGGAAAGTTAGAGTGTCAGTCCTCTTTTACTTAAGTCGGCATTGTGCCTTTTGTGTTAAATTCCGATGCAATTTCTGTGTTTCATCGTCAATCAGAAGGTGCAAGGTATACAGTAAACCTGAAGTGAAGCAGCGGAATCTAAAATTGGACTCACAGGAGAGGTTCAAATCATAGAAAGTGAGTGTGTCAGTCCTCTTGTACTTAAGTCGGCATTGTGCCATTTGTATCAAATTCGGATGAAATTTCTGTGCTTCATCGTCATTAAGAAGGTCAAAGGTATACAGTAAACCTGACGTGAAGCATCGGAATCTAAAACTGGACTCACAGGAGAGCTTCAAATCATAGAAAGTTAGAGTGTCAGTCCTCTTTTACTTAAGTCGGCATTGTGCCTTCTGTATTAAATTCCTATGCAATTTCTATGTTTCATCGTCAATAAGAAGGTGCAAGGTATACAGTAAACCTGAAGTGAAGCATCGGAATTTAAAACCGGTCTCACAGGAGAGGTTCAAATCATAGAAAGTGAGAGTGTCAGTCTTCTTGTACTTAAGTCAGCATTGTGCCCTTTGTATTAAATTCGGATGCGATTTCCGTGTTTTATCGTCAATAAGAAGGTCCAAGAGATACAGTAAACCTGAAGTGAAGCATCGGAATCTAAATCTGACCTAACAGGAGAGGTTCGAATCATAGAAAGTGAGAGTGTCAGCCCTCTTGTACTTAAGTCGGCATTGTGCCATTTGTATTAAATTCGGATGCAATTTCTGTGTTTCATCGTCAATAAGAATGTCCAAGGGATACAGTAAACCTGAGGTGAAGCATCGGAATCTAAAACTGGACTCACAGGAGAGGTTCAAATCATAGAAATTAAAAGTGTCAGTCCTCTTGTACTTAAGACGCCATTGTGCCTTTTGTATTAAATTCGGATGCAATTTCTGTGCTTCATCGTCAATAAGAAGGTCCGAGGGATACAGTAAACCTGAAGTGAAGCATCGGAATCTACAACTGGACTCACAGGAGAGGTTCAAATCATAGAAAGTGAGAGTGTCAGTCCTCTTGTACTTAAGACGGCATTGTGCCTTTTGAATTTCATTCCGATGCAATTTCTGTGTTTCATCGTCAATAAGAAGGTGCAAGGTATACAGTAAACCTGAAGTGAAGCATCGGAATCTAAATCTGACCTCACAGGAGAGGTTCGAGTCATAAAAAGTGAGAGTGTCAGCCCTCTTGTACTTAAGTCGGCATTGTGCAATTTGTATTAAATTCGGATGCAATTTCTGTGTTTCATCGTCAATAAGAAGGTCCGAGGGATACAGTAAACCTGAAGTGAAGCATCGGAATCTACAACTGGACTCACAGGAGAGGTTCAAATCATAGAAAGTGAGAGTATCAGTCCTCTTGTACTTAAGACGGCATTGTGCCTTTTGAATATAATTCCGATGCAATTTCTGTGTTTCATCGTCAATAAGAAGGTGCAAGGTATACAGTAAACCTGAAGTGAAGCATCGGAATCTAAATCTAACCTCACAGGAGAGGTTCGAATCATAGAGAGTGAGAGTGTCAGTCCTCTTGTACTTAAGTCGGCATTGTGCCATTTGTTTTAAATTCGGATGCAATTTCTGTGTTTCATCGTCAATAAGAAGGTCCAAGGGATACAGTAAACCTGAAGTGAAGCATCGGAATCTAAAACTGGACTCACAGGAGAGGTTCAAATCATAGAAAGTGAAAGTGTCAGTCCTCTTGTACTTAAGCCGCCATTGTGCCTTTTGTATTAAATTCGGATGTAATTTCTGTGTTTCATCGTCAATAAGAAGGTCCAAGGGATACAGTAAACCTGAAGTGAAGCATCGGAATCTAAAACTGGACTCACAGGAGATGTTCAAATCATAGAAAGTTAGAGTGTCAGTCCTCTTGTACTTAAGTCGGCATTGTGCCCTTTGTATCAAATTCGAATGCAAACTCTGTGTTTCATCGTCAATAAGAAGGTCCAAGGGATACAGTAAACCTTAAGTGAAGGATCAGAATTTAAAACTGGACTCTTAGGAGAGGTTCAAATCATAGAAAGTTAGAATGTCAGTCCTCTTGTACTTAAGTCGGCATTGTGCCTTTTGAATTTAATTCCGATGCTTAATCTGTATTTCATTGTCAATAAGAAGGTCCAAGGGATACAGTACACCTGAAGTGAAGCATCGGAATCTAAAACTGGACTCACAGGAATGGTTCAATTCATAGAAAGTTAGAATGTCAGTCCTCTTGTACTTAAGTCGGCATTGTGCCTTTTGCATTAAATTCGGATGCAATTTCTGTGTTTCATCGTCAATAAGAAGGTGCAAGGTATACAGCAAACATGAAGTGAAGCATCGGAATCTAAAACTGGACTCAAGGGAGAGGTTCAAATCATAGAAAGTGAGAGTGTCAGTCCTCTTGTACTTAAGTCGACATTGTGCCATTTGTATTAAATTCGGATGCAATTTCTGTGTTTCATCGTCAATAAGAAGGTCCAAGGGATACAGTAAACCTGAAGTGAAGCATCGGAATCTAAAACTGGACTCACAGGAGAGGTTCAAATCATAGAAAGTGAGAGTGTCAGTCCTATTTTGCTTAAGTCGGCATTGTGCATTTTGAATTTAATTCCGATGCAATTTCTGTGTTTTTTATCGTCAATAAGATGGTCCAAGGGATACAGTAAACCTGATGTGAAGCATCGGAATCTAAAACTGGACTCACAGGAGAGGTTCAAATCATAGAAAATTAGAGTGTCAGTCCTCTTGTACTTAAGTCGGCATTGTGCCTTTTGAATTTAATTCCGATGCAATTTCTGTGTTTCATCGTCAATAAGAAGGTCCATGGGATACAGTAAACCTGAAGTGAAGCATCGGAATGTAAAACTGGAATCACTGGAGAGGTTCAAATCATAGAAAGTGAGAGTGTCAGTCCTATTTTGCTTAAGTCGGCATTGTGCGTTTTGAATTTAATTCCGATGCAATTTCTGTGTTTCATCGTCAATAAGAAGGTCCAAGGGATACAGTAAACCTGAAGTGAAGCATCGGAATCTAAAACTGGACTCAGAGGAGATTTTCAAATCATAGAAATTGAGAGTGTCAGTCCTTTTGTACTTAAGTCGCTATTGTGATTTTTGCATTAGATTCGGATGCAATTTCTGTGTTTCATCGTCAATAAGAAGGTCCAAGGGATACAGTAAACCTGAAGTGAAGCATCGGAATCTAAAACTGGACTAACAGGAGAGGTGCAAACCATAGAAAGTGAGAGTGTCAGTCCTCTTGTACTTAAGTCGGCATTGTACTTTTGTACTAAATTCGGATGCAAACTCTGTGTTTCATCGTCAATTAGAAGGTCCAAGGGATACAGTAAACCTGAAGTGAAGTATCGGAATGTAAAACTGGACTCACAGGAGAGGTTCAAATCATAGAAAGTGAGAGTGTCAGTCCTCTTGTACTTAAGTCGGCATTGTGCCTTTTGAATTTAATTCCGATGCAATTTCTGTGTTTCATCGTCAATAAGGAGCTGCAAGGTATACAGTAAATCTGAAGTAAAGCTTCGGAATCCAAAACTGGACTCACAGGAGAGGTTCAAATCATAGAAAGTGAGAGTGTTAGTCCTCTTCTACTTTGGTCGGCACTGTGCCTTTTGAATTTAATTCCGATGCTATTTCTATGTTTCATCGTCAATAAGAACGTCCAAGGGAGACAGTAAATCTGAAGTGAAGCATCGGAATCTAAAACTGGACTGACAGGAGAGGTTCGATCATAGAAAGTGAGAGTGTCAGTCCTCTTGTACTTAAGTCGGCATTGCGCAATTTGTATTAAATTCGGATGCAATTTATGTGTTTCATCGTCAATAAGAAGGTCCAAGGGATACAGTAAACCTGAAGTGAAGCATCGGAATCGACAACTGGACTCACAGGAGATGTTCAAATCATAGAAATTGAGAGTGTCAGTCCTCTTGTACTTAAGCCGCCATTGTGATTTTTGTATTAAATTCGGATGCAATTTCTTTGTTTCATCGTCAATAAGAAGGTCCCAGGGATACAGTAAACCTGAAGTGAAGCATCGGAATCTAAAGCTAGACTCACAGGAGAGGTTCGAATCATAGAAAGTGAGACTGTCAGTCCTCTTGTACTTAAGTCGGCATTGCGCCCTTTGTATTAAATTCGGATGTAATTTCTGTGTTTCATCGTCAATAAGAAGGTCCAAGGGATACAGTAAACCTGGGGTGAAGCATCGGAATCTAAAACTGGACTCTGAGGAGAGGTTCAAATCATATAAAGTGAGAGTGTCAGTCCTCTTGTACTTAAGTCACCATTGTGACTTTTGTATTAATTTCGGATGCAATTTCTGTGTTTCATCTCAATAAGAAGGTCCAAGGGATACAGTAAACCTGAAGTGAAGCATCGGAATATAAAACTGGACTCACAGGAGAGGTTCAAATCATAGAAAGTGAGAGTGTCACTCCTCTTGTACTTAAGTCGCCATTGTGCGTTTTGTATTAAATTCGGATGCAATTTCTGTGTGTCATCGTCAATAAGAAGGTCCAAGGGATACAGTAAACCTGAAGTAAAGCATCAGAATCTAAAACTGGACTCACAGGAGAGGTTCAAATCATAGAATGTTAGAGTGTCAGTCCTCTTGTACTTAAGTCGGCATTGAGCCTTTTGTATTAAATTCGGATGCAAACTCTGTGTCTCATCGTCAATAAGAAGGTCCAAGGGATACAGTAAACCTGAAGTGAAGCATCGGAATCTAAAACTGGACTCACAGGAGAGGTTCAAATCATAGAAAGTTAGAGTGTCAGTCCTCTTGTACTTAAGTGGGCATTGTGCATTTTGAATTTAATTCCGATACTATTTCTGTGTTTCATTGTCAATAAGAAGGTCCAAGGGATACAGTAAACCTGAAGTGAAGCATCGGAATCTAAATCTGACCTCACAGGAGAGGTTCAAATCATAGAAAGTGAGAGTGTCAGTCCTCTATTACTTAAGTCGGCATTGTGCGTTTTAAATTTAATTCCGATGCAATATCTGTGTTTCATCGTCAATAATAAGGTCCAAGGGATACCGTAAACCTGAGGTGAAGCATCAGAATGTAAAACTGGACTCACAGGAGAGGTTCAAATCATAGAAAGTGAGATTGTCGGTCCTCTTGTACTAAAGTCGCCATTGTGATTTTTGTATTAAATTCGGATGCTATTTCTGTGTTTCATCGTCAACAAGAAGGTTCAAGGGATACAGTAAACCTGAAGTAAAGCATCGGAATCCAAAACTGGACTCACAGGAGAGGTGCAAATCATAGAAAGTTAGAGTGTCAGTCCTCTTGTACTTATGTCGGCATTGTACCTTTTGTATTAAATTCGGATGCAAGCTCTGTGTTTCATCGTCAATTAGAAGGTCCAAGGGATACAGTAAACCTGACGTGAAGCATCGGAATGTAAAACTGGACTCACAGGAGAGGTTCAAATCATAGAAAGTGAGAGTGTCAGTCCTCTTGTACTTAAGTCGGCATTGTGCGTTTTGAATTTAATACCGATGCAATTTCTGTGTTTCATCGTCAATTAGAAGCTGCAAGGTATACAGTAAACCTGAAGTGAAGCATCGGAATCTAAAACTGGACTCACAGGAGAGGTTCAAATCATAGAAAGTGAGAGTGTTAGTCCTCTTCTACTTAGGTCGGCACTGTGCCTTTTGAATTTAGTTCCGATGCAATTTCTGTGTTTCATCGTCAATAAGAACGTCAAAGGGATACAGTAAACCTGAAGTGAAGCATCGGAATCTAAAACTGGACTCACAGGAGAGGTTCGAATCATAGAAAGTGAGAGTATCAGACCTCTTGCACTTAAGTAGGCATTGTGCCATTTGTATTATCTTCGGATGCAAATTCTGTGTTTCATCGTCAATAAGAAGGTCCAAGGGATACAGTAAACCAGAGGTGAAGCATCGGAATCTAAAACTGGACTCACAGGAGAGATTCCAATCATAGAAAGTGAGAGTGTCACTCCTCTTGTACTTAAGTCACCGTTGCGACTTTTGTATTAATTTCGGATGCAATTTCTGTGTTTCATCGTCAATAAGAACGTCCAAGGGATACAGTAAACCTGAAGTGAAGCATCGGAATCTAAAACTGGACTCACAGAAGAGGTTCAAATCATAGAAAGTGAGAGTGTCAGTCCTCTTGTACTTAAGTCGCCATTGTGTATTTTTTATTAAATTCGGATGCAATTTCTGTGTGTCATCGTCAATAAGAAGGTCCAAGGGATACAGTAAACCTGAAGGAAAGCATCGGAACCTAATACTGGACTCACAGGAGAGGTTCAAATCATAGAAAGTTAGAGTGTCAGTCCTCTTGTACTTAAGTCGGCATTTTGCCTTTTGTATTAAATTCGGATGCAAACTCTGTGTTTCATCGTCAATAAGAAGGTCCATGGGATACAGTAAACCTGAAGTGAAGCATCGGAATCTAAAACTGGACTCACAGGAGATGTGCAAATCATAGAAAGTTAGAGTGTCAGTCCTCTTGTACTTAAGTCGGCATTGTACCTTTTGTATTAAATTCGGATGCAAACTCTGTGTTTCATCGTCAATTAGAAGGTCCAAGGGATACAGTAAACCTGAAGTGAAGCATCGGAATGTAATACTGGACTCACAGGAGAGGTTCAAATCATAGAAAGTGAGAGTGTCAGTCCTCTTGTACTTAAGTCGGCATTGTGCCTTTTGAATTTAATACCGATGCAATTTCTGTGTTTCATCGACAATTAGAAGCTGCAAGGTATACAGTAAACCTGAAGTGAAGCATCGGAATCTAAAACTGGACTCACAGGAGAGGTTCAAATCATAGAAAGTGAGAGTGTTAGTCCTCTTCTACTTAGGTCGGCACTGTGCCTTTTGAATTTAGTTCCGATGCAATTTCTGTGTTTCATCGTCAATAAGAACGTCAAAGGGATACAGTAAACCTGAAGTGAAGCATCGGAATCCAAAACTGGACTCACAGGAGAGGTTCAAATCCTGGAAAGTGAGAGTGTAAGTCCTCTTTTGCTTAAGTCGGCATTGTGCGTTTTGAATTTAATTCCCATGCAATTTCTGTGTTTCATCGTCAATAAGAAGGTCCAAGGGATACAGTAAACCTGAAGTGAAGCATCAGAATCTAAAACTGGACTCACAGGAGATGTTCAAATCATAGAAAGTGAGAGTGTCACTCCTCTTGTACTTAAGTCGCCATTGTGATTTTGGTATTAAATTCAGATGCAATTTCTGTGTTTCATCGTCAATAAGAAGGTCCAAGGGATACAGTAAACCTGAAGTGAAGCATCGGAATCTGAAACTGGACTCACAGGAGAGGTGCAAATCATAGTGAGTTAGAATAACAGTATTCTTGTACTTAAGACGGCATTGTGCCTTTTGAATTTAAATCCGATGCAATTTCTGAGTTTCATCGTCAATAAGAAGGTGCAAGGTATAAAGTAAACCTGAAGTAAAGCAACGGAATCTAAATCTGACCTCACAGGAGAGGTTCGAATCATAGAATGTGTGAGTGTCAGTCCTCTTGTATTTAAGTCGGCATTGTGCCATTTGTATTAAATTCGGATGCAATTTCTGTGTTTCATAGTCAATAAGAAGGTCCAAGAGATACAGTAAACCTGAGGTGAAGCATCGGAATCTGAAACTGGACTCACAGGAGAGGTTCAAATCATAGAAAGTGAGAGTGTCAGTCCTCTTGCACTTAAGTCGCCATTGTGATTTTTGTGTTAAATTCGGATGCAATTTCTGTGTTTCATCGTCAATAAGAAGGTCCAAGGGACACAGTAAACCTGAAGTGAAGCATCAGAATCTAAAACTGGACTCAGAGGAGAGGTTCAAATCATAGAAAGTTAGAGTGTCAGTCCTATTGTACTTAAGTCGGCATTGTACCTTTTGTATTAAATTCGGATGCAAACTCTGTGTTTCATCGTCAATTATAAGTTCCAAGGGATACAGTAAACCTGAAGTGAACATCGGAATCTAAAACTGGACTCACAGGAGAGGTTCAAATCATAGAAAGTGAGAGTGTCAGTCCTCTTGTACTTAAGTCGGAATTATGCCTTTTGAATTTAATACCGATGCAATTTCTGTGTTTCATCGTCAATAAGAAGGTGCAAGGTATACAGTAAAACTGAAGTGAAGCATCAGAATCTAAATCTAACCTCACAGGAGAAGTTCGAATCATGGAAAGTGAGAGTGTCAGTACCCTTGTACTTAAGTCGGCATTGTGCCATTTGTATTAAATTCGGATGCGATTTCTGTGTTTTATCGTCAATAAGAAGGTCCAAGAGATACAGTAAACCTGAAGTGAAGCATCGGAATCTAAATCTGACCTCACAGGAGAGGTTCGAATCATAAAAAGTGAGAGTGTCAGCCCTCTTGTACTTAAGTCGGCATTGTGCCATTTGTATTAAATTCAGATGCAATTTCTGTGTTTCATCGTCAATAAGAATGTACAAGGGATACAGTAAACCTGAGGTGAAGCATCGGAATCTAAAACTGGACTCACAGGAGAGGTTCAAATCATAGAAAGTAAAAGTGTCAGTCCTCTTGTACATAAGACGCCATTGTGCCTTTTGTATTAAATTCGGATGCAATTTCTGTGTTTCATCGTCAATAAGAAGGTCCGAGGGATACAGTAAACCTGAAGTGAAGCATCGGAATCTAAAACTGGACTCACAGGAGAGGTTCAAATCATAGAAACTGAGAGTGTCAGTCCTCTTGTACTTAAGACGGCATTGTGCCTTTTGAATTTAATTCCGATGCTTAATCTGTATTTCATTGTCAATAAGAAGGTCCAAGGAATACAGTAAACCTGAAGTGAAGCATCGGAATCTAAAACTGGACTCACAGGAGAGGTTCAAATCATAGAAAGTTAGAATGTCAGTCCTCTTGTACTTAAGTCGGCATTGTGCCTTTTGCATTAAATTCGGATGCAATTTCTGTGTTTCATCGTCAATAAGAAGGTGCAAGGTATACAGCAAACGTGAAGTGAAGCATCGGAATCTAAAACTGGACTCACAGGAGAGGTTCAAATCATAGAAAGTGAGAGTGTCAGTCCTCTTGTACTTAAGTCGACATTGTGCCATTTGTATTAAATTCGGATGCAATTTCTGTGTTTCATCGTCAATAAGTAGGTCCAAGGGATACAGTAAACCTGAAGTGAAGCATCGGAATCTAAAACTGGACTCACAGGAGAGGTTCAAATCATAGAAATTTAGAGTGTCAGTCCTCTTGTACTTAAGTCGGTATTGTGCCTTTTGTATTAAATTCGGATGCAAACTCTGTGTTTCATCGTCAATAAGAAGGTCCAAGGGATACAGTAAACCTGAAGTGAAGCATCGGAATCTAAAACTGGACTCACAGGAGAGGTTCAAATCATAGAAAGTGAGAGTGTCAGTCCTATTTTGCTTAAGTCGGCATTGTGCATTTTGAATTTAATTCCGATGCAATTTCTGTGTTTCATCGTCAATAAGAAGGTCCAAGGGATACAGTAAACCTGAAGTGAAGCATCGGAATCTAAAACTGGACTCACAGGAGAGGTTCAAATCATAGAAAATTAGAGTGCCAGTCCTCTTGTACGTAAGTCGGCATTGTGCCTTTTGAATTTAATTCCGATGCAATTTCTGTGTTTCATCGTCAATAAGAAGGTCCATGGGATACAGTAAACCTGAAGTGAAGCATCGGAATGTAAAACTGGACTCACAGGAGAGGTTCAAATCATAGAAAGTGAGAGTGTCAGTCCTATTTTGCTTAAGTCGGCATTGTGCGTTTTGAATTTAATTCCGATGCAATTTCTGTGTTTCATCGTCAATAAGAAGGTCCAAGGGATACAGTAAACCTGAAGTGAAGCATCGGAATCTAAAACTGGACTCACAGGAGATTTTCAAATAATAGAAATTGAGAGTGTCAGTCCTTTTGTACTTAAGTCGCTATTGTGATTTTTGCATTAGATTCGGATGCAATTTCTGTGTTTCGTCGTCAATAACAAGGTCCAAGGGATACAGTAAACCTGAAGTGAAGCATCGGAATCTAAAACTGGACTAACAGGAGAGGTGCAAACCATAGAAAGTGAGAGTGTCAGTCCTCTTGTACTTAAGTCGGCATTGTACTTTTGTACTAAATTCGGATGCAAACTCTGTGTTTCATCGTCAATTAGAAGGTCCAAGGGATACAGTAAACCTGAAGTGAAGTATCGGAATGTAAAACTGGACTCACAGGAGAGGTTCAAATCATAGAAAGTGAGAGTGTCAGTCCTCTTGTACTTAAGTCGGCATTGTGCCTTTTGAATTTAATTCCGATGCAATTTCTGTGTTTCATCGTCAATAAGAAGCTGCAAGGTATACAGTAAATCTGAAGTAAAGCTTCGGAATCCAAAACTGGACTCACAGGAGAGGTTCAAATCATAGAAAGTGAGAGTGTTAGTCCTCTTCTACTTTGGTCGGCACTGTGCCTTTTGAATTTAATTCCGATGCTATTTCTATGTTTCATCGTCAATAAGAACGTCCAAGGGAGACAGTAAACCTTAAGTGAAGCATCGGAATCTAAAACTGGACTGACAGGAGAGGTTCGATCATAGAAAGTGAGAGTGTCAGTCCTCTAGTACTTAAGTCGGCATTGCACAATTTGTATTAAATTCGGATGCAATTTCTGTGTTTCATCGTCAATAAGAAGGTCCAAGGGATACAGTAAACCTTAGGTGAAGCATCGGAATCTAAAACTGGACTCAGAGGAGAGAATCAAATCATATAAAGTGAGAGTGTCCATCCTCTTGTACTAAAGTCACCATTGTGACTTTTGTATTAATTTCGGATGCAATTTCTGTGTTTCATCGTCAACAAGAAGGTCCAAGGGATACAGTAAACCTGAAGTGAAGCATCGGAATCTAACACTGGACTCACAGGAGAGGTTCAAATCATAGAAAGTGAGAGTGTCAGTCCTCTTGTACTTAAGTCGCTATTGTGCATTTTGTATTAAATTCGGATGCAATTTCTGTGTGTCATCGTCAATAAGAAGGTCCAAGGGATACAGTAAACCTGAAGTAAAGCATCGGAATCTAAAACTGGAGTCACAGGAGAGGTTCAAATCATAGAATGTTAGAGTGTCAGTCCTCTTGTACTTAAGCCGGCATTGTGCCTTTTGTATTAAATTCGGATGCAAACTCTGTGTTTCATCGTCACTAAGAAGGTCCAAGGGATACAGTAAACCTGAAGTGAAGCATCGGAATCTAAAACTGGACTCACAGGAGAGGTTCAAATCATAGAAAATTAGAGTGCCAGTCCTCTTGTACGTAAGTCGGCATTGTGCCTTTTGAATTTAATTCCGATGCAATTTCTGTGTTTCATCGTCAATAAGAAGGTCCATGGGATACAGTAAACCTGAAGTGAAGCATCGGAATGTAAAACTGGACTCACAGGAGAGGTTCAAATCATAGAAAGTGAGAGTGTCAGTCCCATTATGCTTAAGTCGGCATTGTGCGTTTTGAATTTAATTCCGATGCAATTTCTGTGTTTCATCGTCAATAAGAAGGTCCAAGGGATACAGTAAACCTGAAGTGAAGCATCGGAATCTAAAACTGGACTCACAGGAGATTTTCAAATAATAGAAATTGAGAGTGTCAGTCCTTTTGTACTTAAGTCGCTATTGTGATTTTTGCATTAGATTCGGATGCAATTTCTTTGTTTCATCGTCAATAAGAAGGTCCAAGGGATACAGTAAACCTGAAGTGAAGCATCGGAATCTAAAACTGGACGCACAGGAGAGGTGCAAATCATAGAAAGTTGGAGTGTCATTCCTATTGTACTTAAGTCGGCATTGTACCTTTTGTATTAAGTTCGGATGCAAACTCTGTGTTTCATCGTCAATTAGAAGGTCCAAGGAATACAGTAAACCTGAAGTGAAGCATCGGAATCTAAAGCTAGACTCACAGGAGAGGTTCGAATCATAGAAAGTGAGACTGTCAGTCCTCTTGTACTTAAGTCGGCATTGCGCCGTTTGTATTAAATTCGGATGCAATTTCTGTGTTTCATCGTCAATAAGAAGGTCCAAGGGATACAGTAAACCTCGGGTGAAGCATCGGAATCTAAAACTGGACTCCGAGGAGAGGTTCAAATCATATAAAGTGAGAGTGTCAGTCCTCTTGTACTTAAGTCACCATTGTGACTTTTGTATTAATTTCGGATGCAATTTCTGTGTTTCATCTCAATAAGAAGGTCCAAGGGATACAGTAAACCTGAAGTGAAGCATCGGAATATAAAACTGGACTCACAGGAGAGGTTCAAATCATAGAAAGTGAGAGTGTCACTCCTCTTGTACTTAAGTCGCCATTGTGCGTTTTGTATTAAATTCGGATGCAATTTCTGTGTGTCATCGTCAATAAGAAGGTCCAAGGGATACAGTAAACCTGAAGTAAAGCATCGGAATCTAAAACTGGACTCACAGGAGAGGTTCAAATCATAGAATGTTAGAGTGTCAGTCCTCTTGTACCTAAGTCGGCATTGTGCCTTTTGTATTAAATTCGGATGCAAACTCTGTGTCTCATCGTCAATAAGATGGTCCAAGGGATACAGTAAACCTGAAGTGAAGCATCGGAATCTAAAACTGGACTCACAGGAGAGGTTCAAATCATAGAAAGTTAGAATGTCAGTCCTCTTGTACTTAAGCCGGCATTGTGCCTTTTGTATTAAATTCGGATGCAAACTCTGTGTTTCATCGTCACTAAGAAGGTCCAAGGGATACAGTAAACCTGAAGTGAAGCATCGGAATCTAAAACTGGACTCACAGGAGAGGTTCAAATCATAGAATGTTAGAGTGTCAGTCCTCTTTTACTTAAGACGGCATTGTGCCATTTGTATTAAATTCGGATGCGATTTCTGTGTTTTATCGTCAACAAGGAGGTCCAAGGGATATAGTAAACCTGAAGTGAAGCATCGGAATCTAAAACTGGACAACAGGAGAGATTCAAATCATAGATAGTGAGAGTGTCAGTCCTCTTTTACTTAAGTCGGCATTGTGCGTTTTAAATTTAATTACGATGCAATATCTGTGTTTCATCGTCAATAAGAAGGTCCAAGGGATACAGTAAACCTGAAGTGAAGCATCGGAATCTACAACTGGACTCACAGGAGATGTTTAAATCATAGAAAGTAAGAGTGTCAGTCCTCTTGTACTTAAGCCGCCATTGTGATTTTTGTATTAAATTCGGATGCAATTTCTTTGTTTCATCGTCAATAAGAAGGTCCAAGGGATACAGTAAACCTGAAGTGAAGCATCGGAATCTAAAACTGGACGCACAGGAGAGTTGCAAATCATAGGAAGTTGGAGTGTCATTCCTATTGTACTTAAGTCGGCATTGTACCTTTTGTATTAAGTTCGGATGCAAACTCTGTGTTTCATCGTCAATTAGAAGGTCCAAGGAATACAGTAAACCTGAAGTGAAGCATCGGAATCTAAAGCTAGACTAACAGGAGAGGTTCGAATCATAGAAAGTGAGACTGTAAGTCCTCTTGTACTTAAGTCGGCATTGCGCCGTTTGTATTAAATTCGGATGCAATTTCTGTGTTTCATCGTCAATAAGAAGGTCTAAAGGATACAGTAAACCTGGGGTGAAGCATCGGAATCTAAAACTGGACTCTGAGGAGAGGTTCAAATCATATAAAGTGAGAGTGTCAGTCCTCTTGTACTTAAGTCACCATTGTGACTTTTGTATTAATTTCGGATGCAATTTCTGTGTTTCATCTCAATAAGAAGGTCCAAGGGATACAGTAAACCTGAATTGAAGCATCGGAATATAAAACTGGACTCACAGGAGAGGTTCAAATCATAGAAAGTGAGAGTGTCACTCCTCTTGTACTTAAGTCGCCATTGTGCGTTTTGTATTAAATTCGGATGCAATTTCTGTGTGTCATCGTCAATAAGAAGGTCCAAGGGATACAGTAAACCTGAAGTGAAGCATCGGAATCTAAAACTGGACTCACAGGAGAGGTTCAAATCATAGAAAGTTAGAGTGTCAGTCCTCTTGTACTTAAGTGGGCATTGTGCCTTTTGAATTTAATTCCGATGCTATTTCTGTGTTTCATTGTCAATAAGAAGGTCCAAGGGATACAGTAAACCTGAAGTGAAGCATCGGAATCTAAATCTGACCTCACAGGAGAGGTTCAAATCAAAGAAAGTGAGAGTGTCAGTCCTCTATTACTTAAGTCGGCATTGTGCGTTTTAAATTTAATTCCGATGCAATATCTGTGTCTCATCGTCAATAAGAAGGTCCAAGGGATACAGTAAACCTGACGTGAAGCATCGGAATCTAAAACTGGACTCACAGGAGAGGTTCAAATCATAGAAAGTGAGAGTGTCAGTCCTCTTGTACTTAAGTCGGCATTGTGCCTTTTGAATTTTATACTGATGCAATTTCTGTGTTTCATCGTCAACTAGAAGCTGCAAGGTATACAGTAAACCTGAAGTGAAGCATCGGAATCTAAAACTGGACTCACAGGAGAGGTTCAAATCATAGAAAGTGAGAGTGTTAGTCCTCTTCTACTTAGGTCGGCACTGTGCCTTTTGAATTTAGTTCCGATGCAATTTCTGTGTTTCATCGTCAATAAGAACGTCAAAGGGATACAGTAAACCTGAAGTGAAGCATCGGAATCTAAAACTGGACTCACAGGAGAGGTTCGAATCATAGAAAGTGAGAGTATCAGACCTCTTGCACTTAAGTAGGCATTGTGCCATTTGTATTATCTTCGGATGCAAATTCTGTGTTTCATCGTCAATAAGAAGGTCCAAGGGATACAGTAAACCTGAGGTGAAGCATCGGAATCTAAAACTGGACTCACAGGAGAGATTCAAATCATAGAAAGTGAGAGTGTCACTCCTCTTGTACTTAAGTCACCGTTGCGACTTTTGTATTAATTTCGGATGCAATTTCTGTGTTTCATCGTCAATAAGAACGTCCAAGGGATACAGTAAACCTGGAGTGAAGCATCGGAATCTAAAACTGGACTCACAGAAGAGGTTCAAATCATAGAAAGTGAGAGTGTCAGTCCTCTTGTACTTAAGTCGCCATTGTGCCTTTTGTATTAAATTCGGATGCAATTTCTGTGTGTCATCGTCAATAAGAAGGTCCAAGGGATACAGTAACCCTGAAGGAAAGCATCGGAACCTAAAACTGGACTCACAGGAGAGGTTCAAATCATAGAAAGTTAGAGTGTCAGTCCACTTGTACTTAAGTCGGCATTGTGCCTTTTGTATTAAATTCGGATGCAAACTCTGTGTTTCATCGTCAATAAGAAGGTCCATGGGATACAGTAAACCTGAAGTGAAGCATCGGAATCTAAAACTGGACTCACAGGAGATGTGCAAATCATAGAATGTTAGAGTGTCAGTCCTCTTGTACTTAAGTCGGCATTGTTCTTTTGTATTAAATTCGGATGCAAACTCTGTGTTTCATCGTCAATTAGAAGGTCCAAGGGATACAGTAAACCTGAAGTGAAGCATCGGAATGTAAAACTGGACTCACAGGAGAGGTTCAAATCATAGAAAGTGAGAGTGTCAGTCCTCTTGTACTTAAGTCGGCATTGTGCCTTTTGAATTTAATACCGATGCAATTTCTGTGTTTCATCGTCAATTAGAAGCTGCAAGGTATACAGTAAACCTGAAGTGTGAGCATCGGAATCTAAAACTGGACTCACAGGAGAGGTTCAAATCATAGAAAGTGAGAGTGTTAGTCCTCTTCTACTTAGGTCGGCACTGTGCCTTTTGAATTTAGTTCCGATGCAATTTCTGTGTTTCATCGTCAATAAGAACGTCAAAGGGATACAGTAAACCTGAAGTGAAGCATCGGAATCTAAAACTGGACTCACAGGAGAGGTTCAAATCCTGGAAAGTGAGAGTGTAAGTCCTCTTTTGCTTAAGTCGGCATTGTGCGTTTTGAATTTAATTCCCATGCAATTTCTGTGTTTCATCGTCAATAAGAAGGTCCAAGGGATACAGTAAACCTGAAGTGAAGCATCAGAATCTAAAACTGGACTCACAGGAGATGTTCAAATCATAGAAAGTGAGAGTGTCACTCCTCATGTACTTAAGTCGCCATTGTGATTTTGGTATTAAATTCAGATGCAATTTCTGTGTTTCATCGTCAATAAGAAGGTCCAAGGGATACAGTAAACCTGAAGTGAAGCATCGGAATCTGAAACTGGACTCACAGGAGAGGTGCAAATCATAGAAAGTTAGAATAACGGTATTCTTGTACTTAAGACGGCATTGTGCCTTTTGAATTTAAATCCGATGCAATTTCTGAGTTTCATCGTCAATAAGAAGGTGCAAGGTATAAAGTAAACCTGAAGTAAAGCAACGGAATCTAAATCTGACCTCACAGGAGAGGTTCGAATCATAGAATGTGAGAGTGTCAGTCCTCTTGTATTTAAGTCGGCATTGTGCCATTTGTATTAAATTCGGATGCAATTTCTGTGTTTCATCGTCAATAAGAAGGTCCAAGAGATACAGTAAACCTGAGGTGAAGCATCGGAATCTGAAACTGGACTCACAGGAGAGCTTCAAATCATAGAAAGTGAGAGTGTCAGTCCTCTTGCACTTAAGTCGCCATTGTGATTTTTGTATTAAATTCGGATGCAATTTCTGTGTTTCATCGTCAATAAGAAGGTCCAAGGGACACAGTAAACCTGAAGTGAAGCATCAGAATCTAAAACTGGACTCAGAGGAGAGGTTCGAATCATAGAAAGTTAGAGTGTCAGTCCTATTGTACTTAAGTCGGCATTGTACCTTTTGTATTAAATTCGGATGCAAACTCTGTGTTTCATCGTCAATTATAAGTTCCAAGGATTACAGTAAACCTGAAGTGAACATCGGAATCTAAAACTGGACTCACAGGAGAGGTTCAAATCATAGAAAGTGAGAGTGTCAGTCCTCTTGTACTTAAGTCGGAATTGTGCCTTTTGAATTTAATTCCGATGCAATTTCTGTGTTTCATCGTCAATAAGAAGGTGCAAGGTGTATAGTAAAACTGAAGTTAGGCATCAGAATCTAAATCTAACCTCACAGGAGAAGTTCGAATCATGGAAAGTGAGAGTGTCAGTGCCCTTGTACTTAAGTTGGCATTGTGCCATTTATATTAAATTCTTATTCAATTTCTGTGTTTCATCGTCAAAAAGAAGGTCCAAGGGATACAGTAAACCTGAAGTGAAGCATCGGAATCTAAAACTGGACTCACGGGATAGGTTCAAATCATAGAAAGTGAGAGTGTCAGTCCCCTTGTACTTAAGTCGCCATTGTGCCCTTTGTATTAAATTCGGATGCAATTTCTGTGTTTCTTCGACAATAAGAAGGTCCAAGGGATACAGTAAACCTGAAGTGAAGCATCGGAATCTAAAACTGGACTCACAGGAGAGGTTCAAATCATAGAAAGTTAGAGTGTCAGTCCTCTTGTAATTAGGTCGGCATTGTGCCATTTGTATTACATTCGGATGCAAACTCTATGTTTCATCGTCAATAAGAAGGTCCAAGGGAAACAGTAAACCTGAAGTGAAGCATCGGAATCTAAAACTGGACTCACTGGAGTAGTTCCAATCATAGAAAGTTAGAGTGTCAGTCCTCTCGTACTTAAGTCGGCATTGTGCGTTTTCAATTTAATTCCGATGCAATATCTGTGTTTCATCGTCTATAAGAAGGTCCAAGGGATACAGTAAACCTGAATTGAAGCATCGGAATCTAAAACTAGACTCACAGGAGATGTTCAAATCATAGAAAGTGAGATTGTCGGTCCTCTCGTACTAAAGTCGCCATTGTGATTTTTGTATTAAATTCGGATGCAATTTCTGTGTTTCATCGTCAATAAGAAGGTCCAAGGGATACAGTAAATCTGAAGTGAAGCATCGGAATCTAAAACTGGACTCACAGGAGAGGTGCAAATCATAGAAAGTTAGTGTGTCAGTCCTCTTGTACTTAAGTCGGCATTGTACCTTTTGTATTAAATTCGGATGCAATTTCTGTGTTTCATCGTCAATAAGAAGGGCCAAGGGATACAGTAAACCTGAAGTGAAGCATCGGAATGTAAAACTGGACTCACAGGAGAGGTTCAAATCATAGAAAGTGAGAGTGTCAGTCCTTTTGTACATAAGTCGGCATTGTGCCTTTTGAATTTAATTCCGATGCAATTTCTGTGTTTAATCGTCAATAAGAAGATGCAAGGTATACAGTAACCCTGAAGTGAAGCATCGGAATCTAAAACTGGACTCACAGGAGAGGTTCAAATCATAGAAAGTGAGAGTGTTAGTCGACTTCTACTTAGGTCGGCACTGTGCCTTTTGAATTTAATTCCGAAGCAATTTCTGGGTCTCATCGTCAATAAGAACGTCCAAGGGATACAGTAAACCTTAAGTGAAGCATCTGAATCCAAAACTGGACTCGCAGGAGAGGTTCAAATCACAGAATGTTAGAGCGTCAGTCCTCTTTTACTTAAGACGGCATTGTGCTATTTGTATTAATTTCGGATGCGATTTCTGTGTTTTATCGTCAACAAGATGGTCCAAGGGATACAGTAAACCTGAAGTGAAGCGTCGGAATCTAAATCTGACCTCACAGGAGAGGTTCGAATCATAGGAAGTGAGAGTGTCAGTCCTCTTGTACTTAAGTCGGCATTGTGCCATTTGTATTAAATTCGGATGCAATTTCTGTGTTTCATCGTCAATAAGAAGGTCCAACAGATACAGTAAACCTGAGGTGAAGCATCGGAATCTAAAACTGGACTCACAGGAGAGATTCAAATGTTAGAAAGTGAGAGTGTCAGTCCGCTTGTACTTAAGTCACCATTGTGACTTTTGTATTAATTTCGGATGCAATTTCTGTGTTTCATCGTCAATATGAAGGTCCAAGGGATACAGTAAACCTGAAGTGAAGCATCGGAATCTAAAACTGGACTCACAGGAGAGGTTCAAATCATAGAAAGTTAGAGTGTCAGTCCTCTTGTACTTAAGTCACCATTGTGACTTTTGTATTAATTTCGGATGCAATTTCTGTGTTTCATCGTCAATATGAAGGTCCAAGGGATACAGTAGACCTGAAGTGAAGCATCGGAATCTAAAACTGGACTCACAGGAGAGGTTCAAATCATAGAAAGTTAGAGTGTCATTCCTCTTGTAATTAAGTCAGCATTGTGCCTTTTGTATTAAATTCGGATGCAATTTCTATGTTTCATCGTCAATAAGAAGGTCCAACAGATACAGAAACCTGAGGTGAAGCATCGGAATCTAAATCTGGACTCACAGGAGAGGTTCAAATCATAGAAAGTGAGAGTGTCAGTTCTCTTGTACTTAAGTCGGAATTGTGCCTTTTGTATTAAATTCGGATGCAAACTCTGTGTTTCATTGTCAACAAGAAGGTCCAAGGGAAACAGTAAAACTGAAGTGAAGCATCGGAATCTAAAACTGGACTCACTGGAGAAGTTCAAATCATAGAAAGTTAGTGTGTCAGTCCTCTTGTACTTAAGTCGGCATTGTGCCTTTTGAATTTAATTCCGATGCAATTTCTGTGTTTCATCGTCAATAAGAAGGTGCAATGTATACAGTAAACCTGAAGTGAAGCATCGGAATCTAAATCTGACCTCACAGGAGAGGTTCGAATCATAGAAAGTGAGAGTGTCAGTCCTCTTGTACTTAAGTCGGCATTGTGCCTTTTGTATAAATTCGGATGCAATTTCTGTTTTCATCGTCAATAGGAAGGTCCAAGGGATACAGTAAATCTGAAGTAAAGCATCGGAATCTAAAACTGGACTCACAGGAGAGGTTCCAATCATAGAAAGTTAGAGTGTCAGTCCTCTTGTACTTAAGTCAGCATTGTGCCTTTTGTATTAAATCCAGATGCAAACTCTGTGTTTCATCGTCAATAAGAAGGTCCAAGGAATACAGTAAACCTGAAGTGAAGCATCGGAATCTAAAACTGGACTCACAGGAGAGGTTCAAATCATAAAAAGTTAGAGTGTCAGTCCTCTTGTACTTAAGTCGGCATTGTGCCTTTTGAAATTAATTCCGATGCTATTTCTGTGTTCCATTGTCAATAAGAAGGTCCAAGGGATACAGTAAACCTGAAGTGAAGCATCGGAATCTAAAACTGGACTCACAGGAGAGATTCAAATCATAGAAAGTGAGTGTGTCAGTCCTCTTTTACTTAAGTCGGCATTGTGCGTTTTAAATTTAATTCCGATGCAATATCTGTGTTTCATCGTCAATAAGAAGGTCCAAGGGATAAAGTAAACCTGAAGTGAAGCATCGGAATCTAGAACTGGACTCACAGGAGATGTTCAAATCATAGAAAGTGAGAGGGTCAGTCCTCTTGTACTTAAGCCGCCATTGTGATTTTTGTATTAAATTCGGATGCTATTTCTGTGTTTCATCGTCAATAAGAAGGTCCAAGGGATACAGTAAACCTGAAGTGAAACATCGGAAACTAAAACTGGACTCACAGGAGAGGTGCAAATCATAGAAAGTTAGAGTGTCAGTATTCTTGTACTTAAGACGGCATTGTGCTTTTTGAATTTATTTCCGATGGAATTTCTGTGTTTCATCGTCAATAAGAAGGTGCAAGGTATACAGTAAACCTGAAGTGAAGCATCGGAATCTAAATCTGACCTCACAGGAGAAGTTCGAATCATGGAAAGTGAGAGTGTCAGTGCCCTTGTACGTAAGTCGGCATTGTGCCATTTGTATTAAATTCGGATGCAATTTCTGTGTTTCATCGTCAATAAGGAGGTCCAAGGGATACAGTAAACCTGAAGTGAAGCATCGGAATCTGAAACTTGACTCACAGGAGAGGTTCAAATCATAGAAATTTAGAGTGTCAGTCCTCTTGTACTTAAGTCGCCATTGTGCCTTTTGTATTAAATTCGGATGCAATTTCTGTTTTCATCGTCAATAAGAAGGTCCAAGGGATACAGTAAACCTGAAGTAAAGCTTCGGAATCTAAAACTGGACTCACAGGAGAGGTTCAATTCATAGAAAGTTAGAGTGTCAGTCCTCTTGTACTTAAGTCGGCATTGTGCCTTTTGTATGAAATCCGGATGCAAACTCTGTGTTTCATCGTCAATAAGAAGGTCCAAGGGATACAGTAAACCTGAAGTGAAGCATCGGAATCTATAACTGGACTCACAGAAGTGGTTCAAATCATAAAAAGTTAGAGTGTCAGTCCTCTTGTACTTAGGTCGGCATTGTGCCTTTTGAATTTAATTACGATGCTATTTCTGTGTTTCATTGTCAATAAGAAGGTCCGAGGGATACAGTAAACCTGAAGTGAAGCATCGGAATCTAAAACTGGACTCACAGGAGGGATTCAAATCATAGAAAGTGAGAGTGTCAGTCCTCTTTTACTTAAGTCGGCATTGTGCGTTTTAAATTTAATTCCGATGCAAAATCTGTGTTTCATCGTCAATAAGAAGGTCCAAGGGATAAAGTAAACCTGAAGTGAAGCATCGGAATCTAGTTGTTGTTGTAGAGGAGAGATGCCATCATACTGAGTTCACTGCCAAAGTTCAGATCCAAGAAACAGTAGTCGGCTCCAGCGAGAACCTCTGAATCTGTGGACCGCTGTTTCTGCAGACGATCGAGCGATGCCAGCAGTGGCGAATGGCGCGTTGAGTGGTGGCCATCATCGCTGGCTGGCGTGGCATCAGGTCGCAGGTTCAAGTCCAATCAGCAACAATTAGTTGTTACTTAAAATTTAGCATTTGTGAGAGATATTTTGAGAATCGTACGGCTGTCGTATCTGTATATTTTGGAATATTCTATGTTTGTGAAAGTAACAGCATCCATGAATATTTGATGTACTGGACTCACAGGAGCGGTTCAAATCATAGAAAGTGAGAGTGTCAGTCCTATTGTACTTAAACGGCATTGTGCCTTTTGAATTTAATTCCGATTCAATTTCTGTGTTTCATCATCAATAAGAAGCTGCAAGGTATACAGTAAACCTGAAGTGAAGCATCGGAATCTAAAACTGGACTCACAGGAGAGGTTCAAATCATAGTAAGTGAGAGTGTCAGTCCTCTTGTACTTAAGTCGCCATTGTGCCTTTTGTATTAAATTCGGATGCAATTTCAGTTTTCATCGTCAATAAGAAGGTCCAAGGGATACAGTAAACCTGAAGTAAAGCATTGGGATCTAAAACTGGACTCACAGGAGAGGTTCAAATCATAGAAAGTTAGAGTGTAAGTCCTCTTTTACTTAAGTCGGCATTGTTCCTTTTGTATTAAATCCGGATGCAAACTCTGTGTTTCATCGTCAATAAGAAGGTCCAAGGGATACAGTAAACCTGAAGTGAAGCATCGGAATCTATAATTGGACTCACAGGAGTGGTTCAAATCATAAAAAGTTAGAGTGTCAGTCCTCTTGTACTTAAGTCGGCATTGTGCCTTTTGAATTTAATTACGATGCTATTTCTGTGATTCATTGTCAGTAAGAAGGTCCAAGGGATACAGTAAACCTGAAGTGAAGCATCGGAATCTATAACTGGACTCACAGGAGTGGTTCAAATCATAAAAAGTTAGAGTGTCAGTCCTCTTGTACTTAAGTCACCATTGTGACTTTTGTATTAATTTCGGATGCAATTTCTGTGTTTCATCGTCAATATGAAGGTCCAAGGGATACAGTAAACCTGAAGTGAAGCATCGGAATCTAAAACTGGACTCACAGGAGAGGTTCAAATCATAGAAAGTTAGAGTGTCAGTCCTCTTGTAATTAAGTCAGCATTGTGCCTTTTGTATTAAATTCGGATGCAATTTCTGTGATTCATCGTCAATAAGAAGGTCCAACAGATACAGTAAACTTGAGGTGAAGCATCGGAATCTAAAACTGGACTCACAGGAGAGGTTCAAATCATAGAAAGTGAGAGTGTCAGTTCTCTTGTACTTAAGTCGGAATTGTGCCTTTTGTACTAAAATTCGGATGCAAACTCTGTGTATCATTGTCAATAAGAAGGTCCAAGGGAAACAGTAAAACTGAAGGTAAGCATCGGAATCTAAAACTGGACTCACTAGGGAAGTTCAAATCATAGAAAGTTAGAGTGTCAGTCTTCTTGTACTTAAGCCGGCATTGTGCCTTTTGAATTTAATTCTGATGCAATTTCTGTGTTTCATCGTCAATAAGAAGGTCCAAGGGATACAGTAAACCTGAAGTGAAGCATCGGAATCTAAAACTGAACTCACAGGAGAGGTTCAAAGCAAAGAAAGTGAGAGTGTCAGTCCTCTTTTGCTTAAGTCGGCATTGTGCGTTTTGAATTTAATTCCGATGCAATTTCTGTGTTTCATCGTCAATAAGAAGGTCCAAGGGATACAGTAAACCTGAAGTGAAGCATCGGAATCTAAAACTGGACTCACAGGAGAGGTGCAAATCATAGAAAGTGAGAGTGTCAGTCCTCTTGTACTTAAGTCGGCATTGTGCCATTTGTATTAAATTCGGATGCAATTTCTGTGTTTCGTCGTCAATAAGAAGGTCCAAGGGATACAATAAACCTGAAGTAAAGCATCGGAATTTAAAACTGGACTCACAGAAGAGGTTCCAATCATAGGAAGTTAGAGTGTCAGTCCTCTTGTACTTAAGTCGGCATTGTGCCTTTTGTATTAAATCCAGATGCAAACTCTGTGTTTCATCGTCAATAAGAAGGTCCAAGGGATACAGTAAACCTGAAGTGAAGCATCGGAATCTAAAACTGGACTCACAGGAGAGGTTCAAATCATAAAAAGTTAGAGTGTCAGTCCTCTTGTACTTAAGTCGGCATTGTGCCTTTTGAAATTAATTCCGATGCTATTTCTGTGTTCCATTGTCAAGAAGAAGGTCCAAGGGATACAGTAAACCTGAAGTGAAGCGTCGGAATCTAAAACTGGACTCACAGGAGAGATTCAAATCTTAGAAAGTGAGAGTGTCAGTCCTCTTTTACTTAAGTCGGCATTGTGCGTTTTAAATTTAATTCCGATGCAATATCTGTGTTTCATCGTCAATAAGAAGGTCCAAGGGATAAAGTAAAGCTGAAGTGAAGCATCGGAATCTAAAACTGACCTCACAGGAGAAGTTCGAAAAATGGAAAGTGAGAGTGTCAGTGCCCTTGTACATAAGTCGGCATTGTGCCATTTGTATTAAATTCGGATGCAATATCTGTGTTTCATCGTCAATAAGAAGGTCCAAGGGATACAGTAAACGTGAAGTGAAGCATCGGAATCTAAAACTGGACTCACAGGATAGGTTCAAATCATAGAAAGTGAGAGTGTCAGTCCCCTTGCATTTAAGTCGCCATTGTGCCTTTTGTATTAAATTCGGATGCAATTTCTGTGTTTCATCGTCAATAAGGAGGTCCAAGGGATACAGTAAACCTGAAGTGAAGCATCGGAATCTAGAACTGGACTCACAGGAGTGGTTCAAATCATAAAAAGTTTGAGTGTCAGTCCTCTTGTACTTAAGTCGGCATTGTGCCTTTTGAATTTAATTACGATGCTATATCTGTGTTTCATTGTCCATAAGAAGGTCCAAGGGATGCAGTAAACCTGAAGTGAATCATCGGAATCTAAAACTGGACTCACAGGAGGGATTCAAATCATAGAAAGTGAGAGTGTCAGTCCTCTTTTACTTAAGTCGGCATTGTGCGTTTTAAATTTAATTCCGATGCAATATCTGTGTTTCATCGTCAATAAGAAGGTCCAAGGGATAAAGTAAACCTGAAGTGAAGCATCGGAATCTAGAACTGGACTCACAGGAGATGTTCAAATCATAGAAAGTGAGAGTGTCAGTCCTCTTGTACTTAGGCCGCCATTGTGATTTTTGTATTAAATTCGGATGCAGTTTCTGTGTTCCATCGTCAATAAGAAGGTCCAAGGGATACAGTAAACCTGAAGTGAAGCATCGGAATGTAAAACTGGACTCACAGGAGAGGTTCAAATCATAGAAAGTGAGAGTGTCAGTCCTCTTGTACTTAAGACGGCATTGTGCCTTTTGAATTTAATTCCGATTCAATTTCTGTGTTTCATCATCAATAAGAAGCTGCAAGGTATACAGTAAACCTGAAGTGAAGCATCGGAATCTAAAACTGGACTCACAGGAGAGGTTCAAATCATAGAAAGTGAGAGTGTCAGTCCTCTTGTACTTAAGTCGGCATTGTGCCATTTGTATTAAATTCGGATGCAATTTCTGTGTTTCGTCGTCAATAAGAAGGTCCAAGGGATATAGTAAACCTGAAGTGAAGCATCGGAATCTAAAACTGAACTCACAGGGGAGGTTCAAATCATAGAAAGTGAGAGTGTCAGTCCTCTTGTACTTAAGTCGCCATTGTGCCTTTTGTATTACATTCGGATGCAATTTCTGTTTTCATCGTCAATAAGAAGGTCCAAGGGATACAGTAAACCTGAAGTAAAGCATCGGAATCTAAAACTGGACTCACAGGAGAGGTTCAAATCATAGAAAGTGAGAGTGTCAGTCCTCTTTTACTTAAGTCGGCATTGTGCGTTTTAAATTTAATTCCGATGCAATATCTGTGTTTCATCGTCAATAAGAAGGTCCAAGGGATAAAGTGAACCTGAAGTAAAGCATCGGAATCTAGAACTGGACTCACAGGAGATGTTCAAGTCATAGAAAGTGAGAGTGTGAGTCCTCTTGTACTGAGGGCGCCATTGTGATTTTTGTATTAAATTCGGATGCAGTTTCTGTGTTTCATCGTCAATAAGAAGGTCCAAGGGATACAGTGAACCTGAAGTGAAGCATCGGAATCTAAAACTGGACTCACAGGAGAGGTGCAAATCATAGAAAGTTAGAGTGTCAGTCCTCTTGTACTTAAGTCGGCATTGTACCTTTTGTATTACATTCGGATGCAAACTCTGTTTTTCATCGTCAATAAGAAGGTCCAAGGGATACAGTAAACCTGAAGTAAAGCATTGGGATCTAAAACTGGACTCACAGGAGAGGTTCAAATCATAGAAAGTTAGAGTGTAAGTCCTCTTGTACTTAAGTCGGCATTGTGCCTTTTGTATTAAATCCGGATGCAAACTCTGTGTTTCATCGTCAATAAGAAGGTCCAAGGGATACAGTAAACCTGAAGTGAAGCATCGGAATCTATAATTGGACTCACAGGAGTGGTTCAAATCATAAAAAGTTAGAGTGTCAGTCCTCTTGTACTTAAGTCGGCATTGTGCCTTTTGAATTTAATTACGATGCTATTTCTGTGATTCATTGTCAATAAGAAGGTCCAAGGGATACAGTAAACCTGAAGTGAAGCATCGGAATCTATAACTGGACTCACAGGAGTGGTTCAAATCATAAAAAGTTAGAGTGTCAGTCCTCTTGTACTTAAGTCACCATTGTGACTTTTGTATTAATTTCGGATGCAATTTCTGTGTTTCATCGTCAATATGAAGGTCCAAGGGATACAGTAAACCTGAAGTGAAGCATCGGAATGTAAAACTGGACTCACAGGAGAGGTTCAAATCATAGAAAGTGAGAGTGTCAGTCCTCTTGTACTTAAGACGGCATTGTGCCTTTTGAATTTAATTCCGATTCAATTTCTGTGTTTCATCATCAATAAGAAGCTGCAAGGTATACAGTAAACCTGAAGTGAAGCATCGGAATCTAAAACTGGACTCACAGGAGAGGTTCAAATCATAGAAAGTGAGAGTGTCAGTCCTCTTGTACTTAAGTCGGCATTGTGCCATTTGTATTAAATTCGGATGCAATTTCTGTGTTTCGTCGTCAATAAGAAGGTCCAAGGGATATAGTAAACCTGAAGTGAAGCATCGGAATCTAAAACTGAACTCACAGGGGAAGTTCAAATCATAGAAAGTGAGAGTGTCAGTCCTCTTGTACTTAAGTCGCCATTGTGCCTTTTGTATTACATTCGGATGCAATTTCTGTTTTCATCGTCAATAAGAAGGTCCAAGGGATACAGTAAACCTGAAGTAAAGCATCGGAATCTAAAACTGGACTCACAGGAGAGGTTCAAATCATAGAAAGTGAGAGTGTCAGTCCTCTTTTACTTAAGTCGGCATTGTGCGTTTTAAATTTCATTCCGATGCAATATCTGTGTTTCATCGTCAATAAGAAGGTCCAAGGGATAAAGTGAACCTGAAGTAAAGCATCGGAATCTAGAACTGGACTCACAGGAGATGTTCAAGTCATAGAAAGTGAGAGTGTGAGTCCTCTTGTACTTAGGGCGCCATTGTGATTTTTGTATTAAATTCGGATGCAGTTTCTGTGTTTCATCGTCAATAAGAAGGTCCAAGGGATACAGTAAACCTGAAGTGAAGCATCGGAATCTAAAACTGGACTCACAGGAGAGGTGCAAATCATAGAAAGTTAGAGTGTCAGTCCTCTTGTACTTAAGTCGGCATTGTACCTTTTGTATTACATTCGGATGCAAACTCTGTTTTTCATCGTCAATAAGAAGGTCCAAGCGATACAGTAAACCTGAAGTAAAGCATTGGGATCTAAAACTGGACTCACAGGAGAGGTTCAAATCATAGAAAGTTAGAGTGTAAGTCCTCTTGTACTTAAGTCGGCATTGTGCCTTTTGTATTAAATCCGGATGCAAACTCTGTGTTTCATCGTCAATAAGAAGGTCCAAGGGATACAGTAAACCTGAAGTGAAGCATCGGAATCTATAATTGGACTCACAGGAGTGGTTCAAATCATAAAAAGTTAGAGTGTCAGTCCTCTTGTACTTAAGTCGGCATTGTGCCTTTTGAATTTAATTACGATGCTATTTCTGTGATTCATTGTCAATAAGAAGGTCCAAGGGATACAGTAAACCTGAAGTGAAGCATCGGAATCTATAACTGGACTCACAGGAGTGGTTCAAATCATAAAAAGTTAGAGTGTCAGTCCTCTTGTACTTAAGTCACCATTGTGACTTTTGTATTAATTTCGGATGCAATTTCTGTGTTTCATCGTCAATATGAAGGTCCAAGGGATACAGTAAACCTGAAGTGAAGCATCGGAATCTAAAACTGGACTCACAGGAGAGGTTCAAATCATAGAAAGTTAGAGTGTCAGTCCTCTTGTAATTAAGTCAGCATTGTGCCTTTTGTATTAAATTCGGATGCAATTTCTGTGATTCATCGTCAATAAGAAGGTCCAACAGATACAGTAAACTTGAGGTGAAGCATCGGAATCTAAAACTGGACTCACAGGAGAGGTTCAAATCATAGAAAGTGAGAGTGTCAGTTCTCTTGTACTTAAGTCGGAATTGTGCCTTTTGTACTAAAATTCGGATGCAAACTCTGTGTATCATTGTAAATAAGAAGGTCCAAGGGAAACAGTAAAACTGAAGGTAAGCATCGGAATCTAAAACTGGACTCACTGGAGAAGTTCAAATCATAGAAAGTTAGAGTGTCAGTCTTCTTGTACTTAAGTCGGCATTGTGCCTTTTGAATTTAATTCTGATGCAATTTCTGTGTTTCATCGTCAATAAGAAGGTCCAAGGGATACAGTAAACCTGAAGTGAAGCATCGGAATCTAAAACTGAACTCACAGGAGAGGTTCAAATCATAGAAAGTGAGAGTGTCAGTCCTCTTGTACTTAGGCCGCCATTGTGACTTTTGTATTAAATTCGGATTCAGTTTCTGTGTTTCATCGTCAATAAGAAGGTCCAAGGGATACAGTAAACCTGAAGTGAAGCATCGGAATCTAAAACTGGACTCAGAGGAGAGGTGCAAATCATAGAAAGTTAGAGTGTCAGTCCTCTTGTACTTAAGTCGGCATTGTACCTTTTGTATTAAATTCGGATGAAACTCTGTGTTTCATCGTCAATTAGAAGGTCCAAGGGATACAGTAAACCTGAAGTGAAGCATCGGAATGTAAAACTGGACTCACAGGAGCGGTTCAAATCATAGAAAGTGAGAGTGTCAGTCCTATTGTACTTAAACGGCATTGTGCCTTTTGAATTTAATTCCGATTCAATTTCTGTGTTTCATCATCAATAAGAAGCTGCAAAGTATACAGTAAACCTGAAGTGAAGCATCGGAATCTAAAACTGGACTCACAGGAGAGGTTCAAATCATAGTAAGTGAGAGTGTCAGTCCTCTTGTACTTAAGTCGCCATTGTGCCTTTTGTATTAAATTCGGATGCAATTTCAGTTTTCATCGTCAATAAGAAGGTCCAAGGGATACAGTAAACCTGAAGTAAAGCATTGGGATCTAAAACTGGACTCACAGGAGAGGTTCAAATCATAGAAAGTTAGAGTGTAAGTCCTCTTTTACTTAAGTCGGCATTGTTCCTTTTGTATTAAATCCGGATGCAAACTCTGTGTTTCATCGTCAATAAGAAGGTCCAAGGGATACAGTAAACCTGAAGTGAAGCATCGGAATCTATAATTGGACTCACAGGAGTGGTTCAAATCATAAAAAGTTAGAGTGTCAGTCCTCTTGTACTTAAGTCGGCATTGTGCCTTTTGAATTTAATTACGATGCTATTTCTGTGATTCATTGTCAGTAAGAAGGTCCAAGGGATACAGTAAACCTGAAGTGAAGCATCGGAATCTATAACTGGACTCACAGGAGTGGTTCAAATCATAAAAAGTTAGAGTGTCAGTCCTCTTGTACTTAAGTCACCATTGTGACTTTTGTATTAATTTCGGATGCAATTTCTGTGTTTCATCGTCAATATGAAGGTCCAAGGGATACAGTAAACCTGAAGTGAAGCATCGGAATCTAAAACTGGACTCACAGGAGAGGTTCAAATCATAGAAAGTTAGAGTGTCAGTCCTCTTGTAATTAAGTCAGCATTGTGCCTTTTGTATTAAATTCGGATGCAATTTCTGTGATTCATCGTCAATAAGAAGGTCCAACAGATACAGTAAACTTGAGGTGAAGCATCGGAATCTAAAACTGGACTCACAGGAGAGGTTCAAATCATAGAAAGTGAGAGTGTCAGTTCTCTTGTACTTAAGTCGGAATTGTGCCTTTTGTACTAAAATTCGGATGCAAACTCTGTGTATCATTGTCAATAAGAAGGTCCAAGGGAAACAGTAAAACTGAAGGTAAGCATCGGAATCTAAAACTGGACTCACTAGGGAAGTTCAAATCATAGAAAGTTAGAGTGTCAGTCTTCTTGTACTTAAGTCGGCATTGTGCCTTTTGAATTTAATTCTGATGCAATTTCTGTGTTTCATCGTCAATAAGAAGGTCCAAGGGATACAGTAAACCTGAAGTGAAGCATCGGAATCTAAAACTGAACTCACAGGAGAGGTTCAAAGCAAAGAAAGTGAGAGTGTCAGTCCTCTTTTGCTTAAGTCGGCATTGTGCGTTTTGAATTTAATTCCGATGCAATTTCTGTGTTTCATCGTCAATAAGAAGGTCCAAGGGATACAGTAAACCTGAAGTGAAGCATCGGAATCTAAAACTGGACTCACAGGAGAGGTGCAAATCATAGAAAGTGAGAGTGTCAGTCCTCTTGTACTTAAGTCGGCATTGTGCCATTTGTATTAAATTCGGATGCAATTTCTGTGTTTCGTCGTCAATAAGAAGGTCCAAGGGATACAATAAACCTGAAGTAAAGCATCGGAATTTAAAACTGGACTCACAGAAGAGGTTCCAATCATAGGAAGTTAGAGTGTCAGTCCTCTTGTACTTAAGTCGGCATTGTGCCTTTTGTATTAAATCCAGATGCAAACTCTGTGTTTCATCGTCAATAAGAAGGTCCAAGGGATACAGTAAACCTGAAGTGAAGCATCGGAATCTAAAACTGGACTCACAGGAGAGGTTCAAATCATAAAAAGTTAGAGTGTCAGTCCTCTTGTACTTAAGTCGGCATTGTGCCTTTTGAAATTAATTCCGATGCTATTTCTGTGTTCCATTGTCAAGAAGAAGGTCCAAGGGATACAGTAAACCTGAAGTGAAGCGTCGGAATCTAAAACTGGACTCACAGGAGAGATTCAAATCTTAGAAAGTGAGAGTGTCAGTCCTCTTTTACTTAAGTCGGCATTGTGCGTTTTAAATTTAATTCCGATGCAATATCTGTGTTTCATCGTCAATAAGAAGGTCCAAGGGATAAAGTAAAGCTGAAGTGAAGCATCGGAATCTAAAACTGACCTCACAGGAGAAGTTCGAAAAATGGAAAGTGAGAGTGTCAGTGCCCTTGTACATAAGTCGGCATTGTGCCATTTGTATTAAATTCGGATGCAATATCTGTGTTTCATCGTCAATAAGAAGGTCCAAGGGATACAGTAAACGTGAAGTGAAGCATCGGAATCTAAAACTGGACTCACAGGATAGGTTCAAATCATAGAAAGTGAGAGTGTCAGTCCCCTTGCATTTAAGTCGCCATTGTGCCTTTTGTATTAAATTCGGATGCAATTTCTGTGTTTCATCGTCAATAAGGAGGTCCAAGGGATACAGTAAACCTGAAGTGAAGCATCGGAATCTAGAACTGGACTCACAGGAGTGGTTCAAATCATAAAAAGTTTGAGTGTCAGTCCTCTTGTACTTAAGTCGGCATTGTGCCTTTTGAATTTAATTACGATGCTATATCTGTGTTTCATTGTCCATAAGAAGGTCCAAGGGATGCAGTAAACCTGAAGTGAATCATCGGAATCTAAAACTGGACTCACAGGAGGGATTCAAATCATAGAAAGTGAGAGTGTCAGTCCTCTTTTACTTAAGTCGGCATTGTGCGTTTTAAATTTAATTCCGATGCAATATCTGTGTTTCATCGTCAATAAGAAGGTCCAAGGGATAAAGTAAACCTGAAGTGAAGCATCGGAATCTAGAACTGGACTCACAGGAGATGTTCAAATCATAGAAAGTGAGAGTGTCAGTCCTCTTGTACTTAGGCCGCCATTGTGATTTTTGTATTAAATTCGGATGCAGTTTCTGTGTTCCATCGTCAATAAGAAGGTCCAAGGGATACAGTAAACCTGAAGTGAAGCATCGGAATGTAAAACTGGACTCACAGGAGAGGTTCAAATCATAGAAAGTGAGAGTGTCAGTCCTCTTGTACTTAAGACGGCATTGTGCCTTTTGAATTTAATTCCGATTCAATTTCTGTGTTTCATCATCAATAAGAAGCTGCAAGGTATACAGTAAACCTGAAGTGAAGCATCGGAATCTAAAACTGGACTCACAGGAGAGGTTCAAATCATAGAAAGTGAGAGTGTCAGTCCTCTTGTACTTAAGTCGGCATTGTGCCATTTGTATTAAATTCGGATGCAATTTCTGTGTTTCGTCGTCAATAAGAAGGTCCAAGGGATATAGTAAACCTGAAGTGAAGCATCGGAATCTAAAACTGAACTCACAGGGGAGGTTCAAATCATAGAAAGTGAGAGTGTCAGTCCTCTTGTACTTAAGTCGCCATTGTGCCTTTTGTATTACATTCGGATGCAATTTCTGTTTTCATCGTCAATAAGAAGGTCCAAGGGATACAGTAAACCTGAAGTAAAGCATCGGAATCTAAAACTGGACTCACAGGAGAGGTTCAAATCATAGAAAGTGAGAGTGTCAGTCCTCTTTTACTTAAGTCGGCATTGTGCGTTTTAAATTTAATTCCGATGCAATATCTGTGTTTCATCGTCAATAAGAAGGTCCAAGGGATAAAGTGAACCTGAAGTAAAGCATCGGAATCTAGAACTGGACTCACAGGAGATGTTCAAGTCATAGAAAGTGAGAGTGTGAGTCCTCTTGTACTGAGGGCGCCATTGTGATTTTTGTATTAAATTCGGATGCAGTTTCTGTGTTTCATCGTCAATAAGAAGGTCCAAGGGATACAGTGAACCTGAAGTGAAGCATCGGAATCTAAAACTGGACTCACAGGAGAGGTGCAAATCATAGAAAGTTAGAGTGTCAGTCCTCTTGTACTTAAGTCGGCATTGTACCTTTTGTATTACATTCGGATGCAAACTCTGTTTTTCATCGTCAATAAGAAGGTCCAAGGGATACAGTAAACCTGAAGTAAAGCATTGGGATCTAAAACTGGACTCACAGGAGAGGTTCAAATCATAGAAAGTTAGAGTGTAAGTCCTCTTGTACTTAAGTCGGCATTGTGCCTTTTGTATTAAATCCGGATGCAAACTCTGTGTTTCATCGTCAATAAGAAGGTCCAAGGGATACAGTAAACCTGAAGTGAAGCATCGGAATCTATAATTGGACTCACAGGAGTGGTTCAAATCATAAAAAGTTAGAGTGTCAGTCCTCTTGTACTTAAGTCGGCATTGTGCCTTTTGAATTTAATTACGATGCTATTTCTGTGATTCATTGTCAATAAGAAGGTCCAAGGGATACAGTAAACCTGAAGTGAAGCATCGGAATCTATAACTGGACTCACAGGAGTGGTTCAAATCATAAAAAGTTAGAGTGTCAGTCCTCTTGTACTTAAGTCACCATTGTGACTTTTGTATTAATTTCGGATGCAATTTCTGTGTTTCATCGTCAATATGAAGGTCCAAGGGATACAGTAAACCTGAAGTGAAGCATCGGAATGTAAAACTGGACTCACAGGAGAGGTTCAAATCATAGAAAGTGAGAGTGTCAGTCCTCTTGTACTTAAGACGGCATTGTGCCTTTTGAATTTAATTCCGATTCAATTTCTGTGTTTCATCATCAATAAGAAGCTGCAAGGTATACAGTAAACCTGAAGTGAAGCATCGGAATCTAAAACTGGACTCACAGGAGAGGTTCAAATCATAGAAAGTGAGAGTGTCAGTCCTCTTGTACTTAAGTCGGCATTGTGCCATTTGTATTAAATTCGGATGCAATTTCTGTGTTTCGTCGTCAATAAGAAGGTCCAAGGGATATAGTAAACCTGAAGTGAAGCATCGGAATCTAAAACTGAACTCACAGGGGAAGTTCAAATCATAGAAAGTGAGAGTGTCAGTCCTCTTGTACTTAAGTCGCCATTGTGCCTTTTGTATTACATTCGGATGCAATTTCTGTTTTCATCGTCAATAAGAAGGTCCAAGGGATACAGTAAACCTGAAGTAAAGCATCGGAATCTAAAACTGGACTCACAGGAGAGGTTCAAATCATAGAAAGTGAGAGTGTCAGTCCTCTTTTACTTAAGTCGGCATTGTGCGTTTTAAATTTCATTCCGATGCAATATCTGTGTTTCATCGTCAATAAGAAGGTCCAAGGGATAAAGTGAACCTGAAGTAAAGCATCGGAATCTAGAACTGGACTCACAGGAGATGTTCAAGTCATAGAAAGTGAGAGTGTGAGTCCTCTTGTACTTAGGGCGCCATTGTGATTTTTGTATTAAATTCGGATGCAGTTTCTGTGTTTCATCGTCAATAAGAAGGTCCAAGGGATACAGTAAACCTGAAGTGAAGCATCGGAATCTAAAACTGGACTCACAGGAGAGGTGCAAATCATAGAAAGTTAGAGTGTCAGTCCTCTTGTACTTAAGTCGGCATTGTACCTTTTGTATTACATTCGGATGCAAACTCTGTTTTTCATCGTCAATAAGAAGGTCCAAGCGATACAGTAAACCTGAAGTAAAGCATTGGGATCTAAAACTGGACTCACAGGAGAGGTTCAAATCATAGAAAGTTAGAGTGTAAGTCCTCTTGTACTTAAGTCGGCATTGTGCCTTTTGTATTAAATCCGGATGCAAACTCTGTGTTTCATCGTCAATAAGAAGGTCCAAGGGATACAGTAAACCTGAAGTGAAGCATCGGAATCTATAATTGGACTCACAGGAGTGGTTCAAATCATAAAAAGTTAGAGTGTCAGTCCTCTTGTACTTAAGTCGGCATTGTGCCTTTTGAATTTAATTACGATGCTATTTCTGTGATTCATTGTCAATAAGAAGGTCCAAGGGATACAGTAAACCTGAAGTGAAGCATCGGAATCTATAACTGGACTCACAGGAGTGGTTCAAATCATAAAAAGTTAGAGTGTCAGTCCTCTTGTACTTAAGTCACCATTGTGACTTTTGTATTAATTTCGGATGCAATTTCTGTGTTTCATCGTCAATATGAAGGTCCAAGGGATACAGTAAACCTGAAGTGAAGCATCGGAATCTAAAACTGGACTCACAGGAGAGGTTCAAATCATAGAAAGTTAGAGTGTCAGTCCTCTTGTAATTAAGTCAGCATTGTGCCTTTTGTATTAAATTCGGATGCAATTTCTGTGATTCATCGTCAATAAGAAGGTCCAACAGATACAGTAAACTTGAGGTGAAGCATCGGAATCTAAAACTGGACTCACAGGAGAGGTTCAAATCATAGAAAGTGAGAGTGTCAGTTCTCTTGTACTTAAGTCGGAATTGTGCCTTTTGTACTAAAATTCGGATGCAAACTCTGTGTATCATTGTAAATAAGAAGGTCCAAGGGAAACAGTAAAACTGAAGGTAAGCATCGGAATCTAAAACTGGACTCACTGGAGAAGTTCAAATCATAGAAAGTTAGAGTGTCAGTCTTCTTGTACTTAAGTCGGCATTGTGCCTTTTGAATTTAATTCTGATGCAATTTCTGTGTTTCATCGTCAATAAGAAGGTCCAAGGGATACAGTAAACCTGAAGTGAAGCATCGGAATCTAAAACTGAACTCACAGGAGAGGTTCAAAGCAAAGAAAGTGAGAGTGTCAGTCCTCTTTTGCTTAAGTCGGCATTGTGCGTTTTGAATGTAATTCCGATGCAATTTCTGTGTTTCATCATCAATAAGAAGGTCCAAGGGATACAGTAAACCTGAAGTGAAGCATCGGAATCTAAAACTGTACTCACAGGAGAGGTGCAAATCATAGAAAGTTAGAGTGTCAGTATTCTTGTACTTAAGACGGCATTGTGCCTTTTGAATTTAATTCCGATGCAATTTCTGTGTTTCATCGGCAATAAGATGGTGCAATGTACACAGTAAACCTGAAGTGAAACATCGGAATCTAAATCTGACCTCACAGGAGAGGTTCGAATCATAGAAAGTGAGAGTGTCAGTCCTCTTGTACTTAAGTCGGCATTGTGCCATTTGTATTAAATTCGGATGCAATTTCTGTGTTTCGTCGTCAATAAGAAGGTCCAAGGGATACAATAAACCTGAAGTAAAGCATCGGAATTTAAAACTGGACTCACAGAAGAGGTTCCAATCATAGGAAGTTAGAGTGTCAGTCCTCTTGTACTGAAGTCGGCATTGTGCCTTTTGTATTAAATCCAGATGCAAACTCTGTGTTTCACCGTCAATAAGAAGGTCCAAGGGATACAGTAAACCTGAAGTGAAGCATCGGAATCTAAAACTGGACTCACAGGAGAGGTTCAAATCATAAAAAGTTAGAGTGTCAGTCCTCTTGTACTTAAGTCGGCATTGTGCCTTTTGAAATTAATTCCGATGCTATTTCTGTGTTCCATTGTCAAGAAGAAGGTCCAAGGGATACAGTAAACCTGAAGTGAAGCATCGGAATCTAAAACTGGACTCACAGGAGAGATTCAAATCATAGAAAGTGAGAGTGTCAGTCCTCTTTTACTTAAGTCGGCATTGTGCGTTTTAAATTTAATTCCGATGCAATATCTGTGTTTCATCGTCAATAAGATGGTCCAAGGGATAAAGTAAACCTGAAGTGAAGCATCGGAATCTAAAACTGACCTCACAGGAGAAGTTCGAAAAATGGAAAGTGAGAGTGTCAGTGCCCTTGTACATAAGTCGGCATTGTGCCATTTGTATTAAATTCGGATGCAATATCTGTGTTTCATCGTCAATAAGAAGGTCCAAGGGATACAGTAAACCTGAAGTGAAGCATCGGAATCTAAAACTGGACTCACAGGATAGGTTCAAATTATAGAAAGTGAGAGTGTCAGTCCCCTTGCATTTAAGTCGCCATTGTGCCTTTTGTATTAAATTCGGATGCAATTTCTGTGTTTCATCGTCAATAAGGAGGTCCAAGGGATACAGTAAACCTGAAGTGAAGCATCGGAATCTGAAACTTGACTCACAGGAGAGGTTCAAATCATAGAAAGTTAGAGTGTCAGTCCTCTTGTACTTAAGTCGCTATTGTGCCTTTTGTATTAAATTCGGATGCAATTTCTGTTTTCATCGTCAATAAGAAGGTCCAAGGGATACAGTAAACCTGAAGTAAAGCATCGGAATCTAAAACTGGACTCACAGGAGTGGTTCAAATCATAAAAAGTTTGAGTGTCAGTCCTCTTGTACTTAAGTCGGCATTGTGCCTTTTGAATTTAATTACGATGCTATATCTGTGTTTCATTGTCAATAAGAAGGTCCAAGGGATACAGTAAACCTGAAGTGAATCATCGGAATCTAAAACGGGACTCACAGGAGGGATTCAAATCATAGAAAGTGAGAGTGTCAGTCCTCTTTTACTTAAGTCGGCATTGTGCGTTTTAAATTTAATTCCGATGCAATATCTGTGTTTCATCGTCAATAAGAAGGTCCAAGGGATAAAGTAAACCTGAAGTGAAGCATCGGAATCTAGAACTGGACTCACAGGAGATGTTCAAATCATAGAAAGTGAGAGTGTCAGTCCTCTTGTAGTTAGGCCGCCATTGTGATTTTTGTATTAAATTCGGATGCAGTTTCTGTGTTCCATCGTCAATAAGAAGGTCCAAGGGATACAGTAAACCTGAAGTGAAGCATCGGAATGTAAAACTGGACTCACAGGAGAGGTTCAAATCATAGAAAGTGAGAGTGTCAGTCTTCTTGTACTTAAGACGGCATTGTGCCTTTTGAATTTAATTCCGATTCAATTTCTGTGTTTCATCATCAATAAGAAGCTGCAAGGTATACAGTAAACCTGAAGTGAAGCATCGGAATCTAAAACTGGACTCACAGGAGAGGTACAAATCATAGAAAGTGAGAGTGTCAGTCCTCTTGTACTTAAGTCGGCATTGTGCCATTTGTATTAAATTCGGATGCAATTTCTGTGTTTCGTCGTCAATAAGAAGGTCCAAGGGATATAGTAAACCTGAAGTGAAGCATCGGAATCTAAAACTGAACTCACAGGGGAGGTTCAAATCATAGAAAGTGAGAGTGTCAGTCCTCTTGTACTTAAGTCGCCATTGTGCCTTTTGTATTACATTCGGATGCAATTTCTGTTTTCATCGTCATAAAGAAGGTCCAAGGGATACAGTAAACCTGAAGTAAAGCATCGGAATCTAAAACTGGACTCACAGGAGAGGTTCAAATCATAGAAAGTTAGAGTGTCAGTCCTCTTGTACTTAAGTCGGCATTGTGCCTTTTGTATTAAATCCGGATGCAAACTCTGTGTATCATCGTCAATAAGAAGGTCCAAGGGATACAGTAAACCAGAAGTAAAGCATCGGAATCCTTAACTGGACTCACAGGAGTGGTTCAAATCATAAAAAGTTAGAGTGTCAGTCCTCTTGTACTTAAGGCGGCATTGTGCCTTTTGAATTTAATTACGATGCTATTTCTGTGTGTCATTGTCAATAAGAAGGTCCAAGGGATACAGTAAACCTGAAGTGAAGCATCGGAAACTAAAACTGGATTCACGGGAGGGATTCAAATCATAGAAAGTGAGAGTGTCAGTCCTCTTTTACTTAAGTCGGCATTGTGCGTTTTAAATTTAATTCCGATGCAATATCTGTGTTTCATCGTCAATAAGAAGGTCCAAGGGATAAAGTAAACCTGAAGTGAAGCATCGGAATCTAAAACTGACCTCACAGGAGAAGTTCGAAAAATGGAAAGTGAGAGTGTCAGTGCCCTTGTACATAAGTCGGCATTGTGCCATTTGTATTAAATTCGGATGCAATATCTGTGTTTCATCGTCAATAAGAAGGTCCAAGGGATACAGTAAACCTGAAGTGAAGCATCGGAATCTAAAACTGGACTCACAGGATAGGTTCAAATCATAGAAAGTGAGAGTGTCAGTCCCCTTGCATTTAAGTCGCCATTGTGCCTTTTGTATTAAATTCGGATGCCATTTCTGTGTTTCATCGTCAATAAGGAGGTCCAAGGGATACAGTAAACCTGAAGTGAAGCATCGGAATCTGAAACTTGACTCACAGGAGAGGTTCAAATCATAGAAAGTTAGAGTGTCAGTCCTCTTGTACTTAAGTCGCTATTGTGCCTTTTGTATTAAATTCGGATGCAATTTCTGTTTTCATCGTCAATAAGAAGGTCCAAGGGATACAGTAAACCTGAAGTAAAGCATCGGAATCTAAAACTGGACTCACAGGAGTGGTTCAAATCATAAAAAGTTTGAGTGTCAGTCCTCTTGTACTTAAGTCGGCATTGTGCCTTTTGAATTTAATTACGATGCTATATCTGTGTTTCATTGTCAATAAGTAGCTCCAAGGGATACAGTAAACCTGAAGTGAATCATCGGAATCTAAAACTGGACTCACAGGAGGGATTCAAATCATAGAAAGTGAGAGTGTCAGTCCTCTTTTACTTAAGTCGGCATTGTGCGTTTTAAATTTAATTCCGATGCAATATCTGTGTTCCATCGTCAATAAGAAGGTCCAAGGGATACAGTAAACCTGAAGTGAAGCATCGGAATGTAAAACTGGACTCACAGGAGAGGTTCAAATCATAGAAAGTGAGAGTGTCAGTCCTCTTGTACTTAAGTCGGCATTGTGCCATTTGTATTAAATTCGGATGCAATTTCTGTGTTTCGTCGTCAATAAGAAGGTCCAAGGGATATAGTAAACCTGAAGTGAAGCATCGGAATCTAAAACTGAACTCACAGGGGAGGTTCAAATCATAGAAAGTGAGAGTGTCAGTCCTCTTGTACTTAAGTCGCCATTGTGCCTTTTGTATTACATTCGGATGCAATTTCTGTTTTCATCGTCAATAAGAAGGTCCAAGGGATACAGTAAACCTGAAGTAAAGCATCGGAATCTAAAACTGGACTCACAGGAGAGGTTCAAATCATAGAAAGTGAGAGTGTCAGTCCTCTTTAACTTAAGTCGGCATTGTGCGTTTTAAATTTAATTCCGATGCAATATCTGTGTTTCATCGTCAATAAGAAGGTCCAAGGGATAAAGTGAACCTGAACTAAAGCATCGGAATCTAGAACTGGACTCACAGGAGATGTTCAAGTCATAGAAAGTGAGAGTGTGAGTCCTCTTGTACTTAGGCCGCCATTGTGATTTTTGTATTAAATTCGGATGCAGTTTCTGTGTTTCATCGTCAATAAGAAGGTCCAAGCGATACAGTAAACCTGAAGTGAAGCATCGGAATCTAAAACTGGACTCACAGGAGAGGTGCAAATCACAGAAAGTTAGAGTGTCAGACCTCTTGTACTTAAGTCGGCATTGTACCTTTTGTATTACATTCGGATGCAAACTCTGTTTTTCATCGTCAATAAGAAGGTCCAAGGGATACAGTAAACCTGAAGTAAAGCATTGGGATCTAAAACTGGACTCACAGGAGAGGTTCAAATCATAGAAAGTTAGAGTGTAAGTCCTCTTGTACTTAAGTCGGCATTGTGCCTTTTGTATTAAATCCGGATGCAAACTCTGTGTTTCATCGTCAATAAGAAGGTCCAAGGGATACAGTAAACCTGAAGTGAAGCATCGGAATCTATAATTGGACTCACAGGAGTGGTTCAAATCATAAAAAGTTAGAGTGTCAGTCCTCTTGTACTTAAGTCGGAATTGTGCCTTTTGAATTTAATTACGATGCTATTTCTGTGATTCATTGTCAAACTCTGTGTTTCATCGTCAATAAGAAGGTCCAAGGGATACAGTAAACCTGAAGTGAAGCATCGGAATCTATAATTGGACTCACAGGAGTGGTTCAAATCATAAAAAGTTAGAGTGTCAGTCCTCTTGTACTTAAGTCGGCATTGTGCCTTTTGAATTTAATTACGATGCTATTTCTGTGATTCATTGTCAATAAGAAGGTCCAAGGGATAAAGTAAACCTGAAGTGAAGCATCGGAATCTATAACTGGACTCACAGGAGTGGTTCAAATCATAAAAAGTTAGAGTGTCAGTCCTCTTGTACTTAAGTCACCATTGTGACTTTTGTATTAATTTCGGATGCAATTTCTGTGTTTCATCGTCAATATGAAGGTCCAAGGGATACAGTAAACCTGAAGTGAAGCATCGGAATCTAAAACTGGACTCACAGGAGAGGTTCAAATCATAGAAAGTTAGAGTGTCAGTCCTCTTGTAAATAAGTCAGCATTGTGCCTTTTGTATTAAATTCGGATGCAATTTCTGTGATTCATCGTCAATAAGAAGGTCCAACAGATACAGTAAACTTGAGGTGAAGCATCGGAATCTAAAACTGGACTCACAGGAGAGGTTCAAATCATAGAAAGTGAGAGTGTCAGTTCTCTTGTACTTAAGTCGGAATTGTGCCTTTTGTACTAAAATTCGGATGCAAACTCTGTGTATCATTGTCAATAAGAAGGTCCAAGGGAAACAGTAAAACTGAAGGTAAGCATCGGAATCTAAAACTGGACTCACTGGAGAAGTTCAAATCATAGAAAGTTAGAGTGTCAGTCTTCTTGTACTTAAGTCGGCATTGTGCCTTTTGAATTTAATTCTGATGCAATTTCTGTGTTTCATCGTCAATAAGAAGGTCCAAGGGATACAGTAAACCTGAAGTGAAGCATCGGAATCTAAAACTGAACTCACAGGAGAGGTTCAAAGCAAAGAAAGTGAGAGTGTCAGTCCTCTTTTGCTTAAGTCGGCATTGTGCGTTTTGAATTTAATTCCGATGCAATTTCTGTGTTTCATCGTCAATAAGAAGGTCCAAGGGATACAGTAAACCTGAAGTGAAGCATCGGAATCTAAAACTGGACTCACAGGAGAGGTGCAAATCATAGAAAGTTAGAGTGTCAGTATTCTTGTACTTAAGACGGCATTGTGCCTTTTGAATTTAATTCCGATGCAATTTCTGTGTTTCATCGGCAATAAGATGGTGCAATGTACACAGTAAACCTGAAGTGAAACATCGGAATCTAAATCTGACCTCACAGGAGAAGTTCGAAAAATGGAAAGTGAGAGTGTCAGTGCCCTTGTACATAAGTCGGCATTGTGCCATTTGTATTAAATTCGGATGCAATATCTGTGTTTCATCGTCAATAAGAAGGTCCAAGGGATACAGTAAACCTGAAGTGAAGCATCGGAATCTAAAACTGGACTCACAGGATAGGTTCAAATTATAGAAAGTGAGAGTGTCAGTCCCCTTGCATTTAAGTCGCCATTGTGCCTTTTGTATTAAATTCGGATGCAATTTCTGTGTTTCATCGTCAATAAGGAGGTCCAAGGGATACAGTAAACCTGAAGTGAAGCATCGGAATCTGAAACTTGACTCACAGGAGAGGTTCAAATCATAGAAAGTTTGAGTGTCAGTCCTCTTGTACTTAAGTCGCTATTGTGCCTTTTGTATTAAATTCGGATGCAATTTCTGTTTTCATCGTCAATAAGAAGGTCCAAGGGATACAGTAAACCTGAAGTAAAGCATCGGAATCTAAAACTGGACTCACAGGAGGGATTCAAATCATAGAAAGTGAGAGTGTCAGTCCTCTTTTACTTAAGTCGGCATTGTGCGTTTTAAATTTAATTCCGATGCAATATCTGTGTTTCATCGTCAATAAGAAGGTCCAAGGTATAAAGTAAACCTGAAGTGAAGCATCGGAATCTAGAACTGGACTCACAGGAGATGTTCAAATCATAGAAAGTGAGAGTGTCAGTCCTCTTGTACTTAGGCCGCCATTGTGATTTTTGTATTAAATTCGGATGCAGTTTCTGTGTTCCATCGTCAATAAGAAGGTCCAAGGGATACAGTAAACCTGAAGTGAAGCATCGGAATGTAAAACTGGACTCACAGGAGAGGTTCAAATCATAGAAAGTGAGAGTGTCAGTCCTCTTGTACTTAAGACGGCATTGTGCCTTTTGAATTTAATTCCGATTCAATTTCTGTGTTTCATCATCAATAAGAAGCTGCAAGGTATACAGTAAACCTGAAGTGAAGCATCGGAATCTAAAACTGGACTCACAGGAGAGGTTCAAATCATAGAAAGTGAGAGTGTCAGTCCTCTTGTACTTAAGTCGGCATTGTGCCATTTGTTTTAAATTCGGATGCAATTTCTGTGTTTCGTCGTCAATAAGAAGGTCCAAGGGATATAGTAAACCTGAAGTGAAGCATCGGAATCTAAAACTGAACTCACAGGGGAGGTTCAAATCATAGAAAGTGAGAGTGTCAGTCCTCTGGTACTTAAGTCGCCATTGTGCCTTTTGTATTAAATCCGGATGCAAACTCTGTGTATCATCGTCAATAAGAAGGTCCAAGGGATACAGTAAACCTGAAGTAAAGCATCGGAATCCTTAACTGGACTCACAGGAGTGGTTCAAATCATAAAAAGTTAGAGTGTCAGTCCTCTTGTACTTAAGTCGGCATTGTGCCTTTTGAATTTAATTACGATGCTATTTCTGTGTTTCATTGTCAATAAGAAGGTCCAAGGGATACAGTAAACCTGAAATGAAGCATCGGAATCTAAAACTGGACTCACGGGAGGGATTCAAATCATAGAAAGTGAGAGTGTCAGTCCTCTTTTACTTAAGACGGCATTGTGCGTTTTAAATTTAATTCCGATGCAATATCTGTGTTTCATCGTCAATAAGAAGGTCCAAGGGATAAAGTGAACCTGAAGTAAAGCATCGGAATCTAGAACTGGACTCACAGGAGATGTTCAAGTCATAGAAAGTGAGAGTTTGAGTCCTCTTGTACTCAGGCCGCCATTGTGATTTTTGTATTAAATTGGGATGCAGTTTCTGTGTTTCATCGTCAATAAGAAGGTCCAAGGGATACAGTAAACCTGAAGTGAAGCATCGGAATCTAAAACTGGACTCACAGGAGAGGTGCAAATCATAGAAAGTTAGAGTGTCAGTCCTCTTGTACTTAAGTCGGCATTGTACCTTTTGTATTAAATTCGGATGCAAACTCTGTGTTTCATCGTCAATTAGAAGGTACAAGGGATGCAGTAAACCTGAAATGAAGCATCGGAATGTAAAACTGGACTCACAGGAGAGGTTCAAATCATAGAAAGTGAGAGTGTCAGTCCTCTTGTACTTAAGACGGCATTGTGATTTTTGAATTTAATTCCGATTCAATTTCTGTGTTTCATCGTCAATAAGAAGCTGCAAGGTATACAGTAAACCTGAAGTGAAGCATCGGAATCTAAAACTGGACTCACAGGAGAGGTTCAAATCATAGAAAGTGAGAGTGTCAGTCCTCTTGTACTTAAGTCGGCATTGTGCCATTTGTATTAAATTCGGATGCAATTTCTGTGTTTCGTCGTCAATATGAAAGTCCAAGGGATATAGTAAACCTGAAGTGAAGCATCGGAATCTAAAACTGAACTCACAGGGGGGATTCAAATCATAGAAAGTGAGAGTGTCAGTCCTCTTGTACTTATGTCGCCATTGTGCCTTTTGTATTAAATTCGGATGCAATTTCTGTTTTCATCGTCAATAAGAAGGTCCAAGGGATACAGTAAACCTGAAGTAAAGCATCGGAATCTAAAACTGGACTATCAGGAGAGGTTCAAATCATAGAAAGTTAGAGTGTCAGTCCTCTTGTACTTAAGTCGGCATTATGCCTTTTGTATTAAATCCGAATGCAAACTCTGTGTTTCATCGTCAATAAGAAGGTCCAAGGGATACAGTAAACCTGAAGTGAAGCATCGGAATCTATAACTGGACTCACAGGAGTGGTTCAAATCATAAAAAGTTAGAGTGTCAGTCCTCTTGTACTTAAGACGGCATTGTGCCTTTTGAATTTAATTACGATGCTATTTCTGTGTTTCATTGTCAATAAGAAGGTCCAAGGGATACAGTAAACCTGAAGTGAAGCATCGGAATCTAAGACTGGACTCACAGGAGGGATTCAAATCATAGAAAGTGAGAGTGTCAGTCCTCTTTTACTTAAGTCGGCATTGTGCGTTTCAAATTTAATTCCGATGCAATATCTGTGTTTCATCGTCAATAAGATGGACGAAGGGATAAAGTAACCCTGAAGTGAAGCATCGGAATCTAGAACTAGACTCACAGGAGATGTTCAAATCATAGAAAGTGAGAGTGTCAGTCCTCTTGTACTTAGGCCGCCATTGTGACTTTTGTATTAAATTCGGATGCAGTTTCTGTGTTTCATCGTCAATAAGAAGGTCCAAGGGATACAGTAAACCTGAAGTGAAGCATCGGAATCTAAAACTGGACTCACAGGAGAGGTGCAAATCATAGAAAGTTAGAGTGTCAGTCCTCTTGTACTTAAGTCGGCATTGTACCTTTTGTATTAAATTCGGATGCAAACTCTGTGTTTCATCGTCAATTAGAAGGTCCAAGGGATACAGTAAACCTGAAGTGAAGCATCGGAATGTAAAACTGGACTCACAGGAGAGGTTCAAATCATAGAAAGTAAGAGTGTCAGTCCTCTTGTACTTAAGATGGCATTGTGCCTTTTGAATTTAATTCCGATTCAATTTCTGTGTTTCATCGTCAATAAGAAGCTGCAAGGTATACAGTAAACCTGAAGTGAAGCATCGGAATCTAAAACTGGACTCACCGGAGAGGTTCAAATCATAGAAAGTGAGAGTGTCAGTCCTCTTGTACTTAAGTCGGCATTGTGCCATTTGTATTAAATTCGGATGCAATTTCTGTGTTTCGTCGTCAATAAGAAGGTCCAAGGGATATAGTAAACCTGAAGTGAAGCATCGGAATCTAAAACTGAACTCACAGGGGAGGTTCAGATCATAGAAAGTGAGAGTGTCAGTCCTCTTGTACTTAAGTCGCCATTGTGCCTTTTGTATTAAATTCGGATGCAATTTCTGTTTTCATCGTCAATAAGAAGGTCCAAGGGATACAGTAAACCTGAAGTAAAGCATCGGAATCTAAAACTGGACTATCAGGAGAGGTTCAAATCATAGAAAGTTAGAGTGTCAGTCCTCTTGTACTTAAGTCGGCATTATGCCTTTTGTATTAAATCCGGATGCAAACTCTGTGTTTTATCGTCAATAAGAAGGTCCAAGGGATACAGTAAACCTGAAGTGAAGCATCGGAATCTATAACTGGACTCACAGGAGTGGTTCAAATCATAAAAAGTTAGAGTGTCAGTCCTCTTGTACTTAAGTCGGCATTGTGCCTTTTGAATTTAATTACGATGCTATTTCTGTGTTTCATTGTCAATAAGAAGGTCCAAGGGATACAGTAAACCTGAAGTGAAGCATCGGAATCTAAGACTGGACTCACAGGAGGGATTCAAATCATAGAAAGTGAGAGTGTCAGTCCTCTTTCACTTAAGTCGGCATTGTGCGTTTTAAATTTAATTCCGATGCAATATCTGTGTTTCATCGTCAATAAGATGGACGAAGGGATAAAGTAAACCTGAAGTGAAGCATCGGAATCTAGAACTAGACTCACAGGAGATGTTCAAATCATAGAAAGTGAGAGTGTCAGTCCTCTTGTACTTAGGCCGCCATTGTGACTTTTGTATTAAATTCGGATGCAGTTTCTGTGTTTCATCGTCAATAAGAAGGTCCAAGGGATACAGTAAACCTGAAGTGAAGCATCGGAATCTAAAACTGGACTCACAGGAGAGGTGCAAATCATAGAAAGTTAGAGTGTCAGTCCTCTTGTACTTAAGTCGGCATTGTACCTTTTGTATTAAATTCGGATGCAAACTCTGTGTTTCATCGTCAATTAGAAGGTCCAAGGGATACAGTAAACCTGAAGTGAAGCATCGGAATGTAAAACTGGACTCACAGGAGAGGTTCAAATCATAGAAAGTGAGAGTGTCAGTCCTCTTGTACTTAAGACGGCATTGTGCCTTTTGAATTTAATTCCGATTCAATTTCTGTGTTTCATCGTCAATAAGAAGCTGCAAGGTATACAGTAAACCTGAAGTGAAGCATCGGAATCTAAAACTGGACTCACCGGAGAGGTTCAAATCATAGAAAGTGAGAGTGTCAGTCCTCTTGTACTTAAGTCGGCATTGTGCCATTTGTATTAAATTCGGATGCAATTTCTGTGTTTCGTCGTCAATAAGAAGGTCCAAGGGATATAGTAAACCTGAAGTGAAGCATCGGAATCTAAAACTGAACTCACAGGGGAGGTTCAAATCTTAGAAAGTGAGAGTGTCAGTCCTCTTGTACTTAAGTCGCCATTGTGCCTTTTGTATTAAATTCGGATGCAATTTCTGTTTTCATCGTCAATAAGAAGGTCCAAGGGATACAGTAAACCTGAAGTAAAGCATCGGAATCTAAAACTGGACTCACAGGAGTGGTTCAAATCATAGAAAGTTAGAGTGTCAGTCATCTTGTACTTAAGTCGGCATTGTGCCTTTTGTATTAAATCCGGATGCAAACTCTGTGTTTCATCGTCAATAAGAAGGTCCAAGGGATACAGTAAACCTGAAGTGAAGCATCGGAATCTATAACTGGACTCACAGGAGAAGTTCAAATCATAAAAAGATAGAGTGTCAGTCCTCTTGTACTTAAGTCGGCATTGTGCCTTTTGAATTTAATTACGATGCTATTTCTGTGTTTCATTGTCAATAAGAAGGTCCAAGGGATACAGTAAACCTGAAGTGAAGCATCGGAATCTAAAACTGGACTCACAGGAGTGGTTCAAATCATAGAAAGTGAGAGTGTCAGTCCCCTTTTACTTAAGTCGGCATTGTGCGTTTTAAATTTAATTCCGATGCAATATCTGTGTTTCATCGTCAATAGGAAGGTCCCAGGGATAAAGTAAACCTGAAGTGAAGCATCGGAATCTAGAACTGGACTCACAGGAGATGTTCAAATCATAGAAAGTGAGAGTGTCAGTCCTCTTGTTTTTAGGCCGCCATTGTGATTTTTGTATTGAATTCGGATGCAATTTCTGTGTTTCATCGTCAATAGGAAGGTCCAAGGGATACAGTAAACCTGAAGTGAAGCATCGGAATCTAAAACTGGACTCACAGGAGAGGTGTAAATCATAGAAAGTTAGAGTGTCAGTCCTCTTGTACTTAAGTCGGCATTGTACCTTTTGTATTAAATTCGGATGCAAACTCTGTGTTTCATCGTCAATTAGAAGGTCCAAGGGATACAGTAAACCTGAAGTGAAACATCGGAATCTAAAACTGGACTCACAGGAGAGGTGCAAATGATAGAAAGTTAGAGTGTCAGTATTCTTCTACTTAAGATGGCATTGTGCTTTTTGAATTTAATTCCGATGGAATTTCTGTGTTTCATCGTCAATAAGAAGGTGCAAGGTATACAGTAAACCTGAAGTGAAGCATCGGAATCTAAATCTGACCTCACAGGAGAAGTTCGAATCATGGAAAGTGAGAGTGTCAGTGCCCTTGTACTTAAGTCGGCATTGTGCCATTTGTATTAAATTCGGATGCAATATCTGTGTTTCATCGTCAATAAGAAGGTCCAAGGGATACAGTAAACCTGAAGTGAAGCATCGGAATCTATAACTGGACTCACAGGAGAAGTTCAAATCATAAAAAGTTAGAGTGTCAGTCCTCTTGTACTTAAGTCGGAATTGTGCCTTTTGAATTTAATTACGATGCTATTTCTGTGTTTCATTGTCAATAAGAAGGTCCAAGGGATACAGTAAACCTGAAGTGAAGCATCGGAATCTAAAACTGGACTCACAGGAGAGATTGAAATCATAGAAAGTGAGAGTGTCAGTCCTCTTTTACTTAAGTCGGCATTGCGCGTTTTAAATTTAATTCCGATGCAATATCTGTGCTTCATCGTCAATAGGAAGGTCCAAGGGATAAAGTAAACCTGAAGTGAAGCATCGGAATCTAGAACTCGACTCACAGGAGATGTTCAAATCATAGAAAGTGAGAGTGTCAGTCCTCTTGTACTTAGGCCGCCATTGTGATTTTTGAATTAAATTCGGATGCAATTTCTGTGTTTCATCGTCAATAAGAAGGTCCAAGGGATACAGTAAACCTGAAGTGAAGCATCGGAATGTAAAACTGGACTCACAGGAGAGGTTCAAATCATAGAAAGTGAGAGTGTCAGCCCTCTTGTATTTAAGTCGGCATTGTGCCATTTGTATTAAATTCGGATGCAATTTCTGAGTTTCGTCGTCAATAAGAAGGTCCAAGGGATACACTAAACCTGAATGAAGCTTCGGAATCTAAAACTGAACTCACAGGGGAGGTTCAAATCATAGAAACTGAGAGTGTCAGTCCTCTTGTACTTAAGTCACCATTGTGCCTTTTGTATTAAATTCGGATGCAATTTCTGTTTTCATCGTCAATAAGAAGGTCCAAGGGATACAGTAAACCTGAAGTAAAGCATCGGAATCTAAAAAAGGACTCACAGGAGAGGTTCAAATCATAGAAAGTTAGAGTGTCAGTCCTCTTGTACTTAAGTCGGCATTGTGCCTTTTGTATTAAATCCGAATGCAAACTCTGTGTTTCATCGTCAATAAGAAGGTCCAAGGGATACAGTAAACCTGAAGTCAAGCATCGGAATCTAAAACTGGACTCACGGGAGAGATTCAAATCATAGAAAGTGAGAGTGTCAGTCATCTTTTACTTAAGTCGGCATTGTGCGTTTTAAATTTAATTCCGATGCAATATCTGTGTTTCATCGTCAATAAGAAGGTCCAAGGGATAAACTAAACCTGAAGTGAAGCATCGGAATCTCGAACTGGACTCACAGGAGATGTTCAAATCATAGAAAGTGAGAGTGTCAGTCCTCTTTTACTTAAGTCGGCATTGTGCGTTTTAAATTTAATTCCGATGCAATATCTGTGTTTCATCGTCAATAAGATGGACGAAGGGATAAAGTAAACCTGAAGTGAAGCATCGGAATCTAGAACTAGACTCACAGGAGATGTTCAAATCATAGAAAGTGAGAGTGTCAGTCCTCTTGTACTTAGGCCGCCATTGTGACTTTTGTATTAAATTCGGATGCAGTTTCTGTGTTTCATCGTCAATAAGAAGGTCCAAGGGATACAGTAAACCTGAAGTGAAGCATCGGAATCTAAAACTGGACTCACAGGAGAGGTGCAAATCATAGAAAGTTAGAGTGTCAGTCCTCTTGTACTTAAGTCGGCATTGTACCTTTTGTATTAAATTCGGATGCAAACTCTGTGTTTCATCGTCAATTAGAAGGTCCAAGGGATACAGTAAACCTGAAGTGAAGCATCGGAATGTAAAACTGGACTCACAGGAGAGGTTCAAATCATAGAAAGTGAGAGTGTCAGTCCTCTTGTACTTAAGATGGCATTGTGCCTTTTGAATTTAATTCCGATTCAATTTCTGTGTTTCATCGTCAATAAGAAGCTGCAAGGTATACAGTAAACCTGAAGTGAAGCATCGGAATCTAAAACTGGACTCACTGGAGAGGTTCAAATCATAGAAAGTGAGAGTGTCAGTCCTCTTGTACTTAAGTCGGCATTGTGCCATTTGTATTAAATTCGGATGCAATTTCTGTGTTTCGTCGTCAATAAGAAGGTCCAAGGGATGTAGTAAACCTGAAGTGAAGCATCGGAATCTAAAACTGAACTCACAGGGGAGGTTCAAATCATAGAAAGTGAGAGTGTCAGTCCTCTTGTACTTAAGTCGCCATTGTGCCTTTTGTATTAAATTCGGATGCAATTTCTGTTTTCATCGGCAATAAGAAGGTCCAAGGGATACAGTTAACCTGAAGTAAAGCATCGGAATCTAAAACTGGACTATCAGGAGAGGTTCAAATCATAGAAAGTTAGAGTGTCAGTCCTCTTGTACTTAAGTCGGCATTATGCCTTTTGTATTAAATCCGGATGCAAACTCTGTGTTTCATCGTCAATAAGAAGGTCCAAGGGATACAGTAAACCTGAAGTGAAGCATCGGAATCTATAACTGGACTCACAGGAGTGGTTCAAATCATAAAAAGTTAGAGTGTCAGTCCTCTTGTACTTAAGTCGGCATTGTGCCTTTTGAATTTAATTACGATGCTATTTCTGTGTTTCATTGTCAATAAGAAGGTCCAAGGGATACAGTAAACCTGAAGTGAAGCATCGGAATCTAAGACTGGACTCACAGGAGGGATTCAAATCATAGAAAGTGAGAGTGTCAGTCCTCTTTTACTTAAGTCGGCATTGTGCGTTTTAAATTTAATTCCGATGCAATATCTGTGTTTCATCGTCAATAAGATGGACGAAGGGATAAAGTAAACCTGAAGTGAAGCATCGGAATCTAGAACTAGACTCACAGGAGATGTTCAAATCATAGAAAGTGAGAGTGTCAGTCCTCTTGTACTTAGGCCGAGATTGTGACTTTTGTATTAAGTTCGGATGCAGTTTCTGTGTTTCATCGTCAATAAGAAGGTCCAAGGGATACAGTAAACCTGAAGTGAAGCATCGGAATCTAAAACTGGACTCACAGGAGAGGTGCAAATCATAGAAAGTTAGAGTGTCAGTCCTCTTGTACTTAAGTCGGCATTGTACCTTTTGTATTAAATTCGGATGCAAACTCTGTGTTTCATCGTCAATTAGAAGGTCCAAGGGATACAGTAAACCTGAAGTAAAGCATCGGAATGTAAAACTGGACTCACAGGAGAGGTTCAAATCATAGAAAGTGAGAGTGTCAGTCCTCTTGTACTTAAGACGGCATTGTGCCTTTTGAATTTAATTCCGATTCAATTTCTGTGTTTCATCGTCAATAAGAAGCTGCAAGGTATACAGTAAACCTGAAGTGAAGCATCGGAATCTAATACTGGACTCACCGGAGAGGTTCAAATCATAGAAAGTGAGAGTGTCAGTCCTCTTGTACTTAAGTCGGCATTGTGCCATTTGTATTAAATTCGGATGCAATTTCTGTGTTTCGTCGTCAATAAGAAGGTCCAAGGGATATAGTAAACCTGAAGTGAAGCATCGGAATCTAAAACTGAACTCACAGGGGAGGTTCAAATCATAGAAAGTGAGAGTGTCAGTCCTCTTGTACTTAAGTCGCCATTGTGTCTTTTGTATCAAATTCGGATGCAATTTCTGTTTTCATCGTCAATAAGAAGGTCCAAGGGATACAGTAAACCTGAAGTAAAGCATCGGAATCTAAAACTGGACTCACAGGAGTGGTTCAAATCATAGAAAGTTAGAGTGTCAGTCATCTTGTACTTAAGTCGGCATTGTGCCTTTTGTATTAATTCCGGATGCAAACTCTGTGTTTCATCGTCAATATGAAGGTCCAAGGGATACAGTAAACCTGAAGTGAAGCATCGGAATCTATAACTGGACTCACAGGAGAAGTTCAAATCATAAAAAGTTAGAGTGTCAGTCCTCTTGTACTTAAGTCGGCATTGTGCCTTTTGAATTTAATTACGATGCTATTTCTGTGTTTCATTGTCAATAAGAAGGTCCAAGGGATACAGTAAACCTGAAGTGAAGCATCGGAATCTAAAACTGGACTCACAGGAGTGGTTCAAATCATAGAAAGTGAGAGTGTCAGTCCTCTTTTACTTAAGTCGGCATTGTGCGTTTTAAATTTAATTCCGATGCAATATCTGTGTTTCATCGTCAATAGGAAGGTCCAAGGGATAAAGTAAACCTGAAGTGAAGCATCGGAATCTAGAACTGGACTCACAGGAGATGTTCAAATCATAGAAAGTGAGAGTGTCAGTCCTCTTGTTTTTAGGCCGCCATTGTGATTTTTGTATTAAATTCGGATGCAATTTCTGTGTTTCATCGTCAATAGGAAGGTCCAAGGGATACAGTAAACCTGAAGTGAAGCATCGGAATCTAAAACTGGACTCACAGGAGAGGTGCAAATCATAGAAAGTTAGAGTGTCAGTCCTCTTGTACTTAAGTCGGCATTGTACCTTTTGTATTAAATTCGGATGCAAACTCTGTGTTTCATCGTCAATTAGAAGGTCCAAGGGATACAGTAAACCTGAAGTGAAACATCGGAATCTAAAACTGGACTCACAGGAGAGGTGCAAATGATAGAAAGTTAGAGTGTCAGTATTCTTGTACTTAAGACGGCATTGTGCTTTTTGAATTTAATTCCGATGGAATTTCTGTGTTTCATCGTCAATAAGAAGGTGCAAGGTATACAGTAAACCTGAAGTGAAGCATCGGAATCTAAATCTGACCTCACAGGAGAAGTTCGAATCATGGAAAGTGAGAGTGTCAGTGCCCTTGTACTTAAGTCGGCATTGTGCCATTTGTATTAAATTCGGATGCAATATCTGTGTTTCATCGTCAATAAGAAGGTCCAAGGGATACAGTAAACCTGAAGTCAAGCATCGGAATCTAAAACTGGACTCACAGGAGAGATTCAAATCATAGAAAGTGAGAGTGTCAGTCATCTTTTACTTAAGTCGGCATTGTGCGTTTTAAATTTAATTCCGATGCAATATCTGTGTTTCATCGTCAATAAGAAGGTCCAAGGGATAAACTAAACCTGAAGTGAAGCATCGGAATCTCGAACTGGACTCACAGGAGATGTTCAAATCATAGAAAGTGAGAGTGTCAGTCCTCTTGTACTTAAGCCGCCATTGTGATTTTTGTATTAAAACCGGATGCAATTTCTGTGTTTCATCGTCAATAAGAAGTTCCAAGGGATACAGTAAACCTGAAGTGAAGCATCGGAATCTAAATCTGGACTCACAGGAGAGGTGCAAATCATAGTAAGTTAGAGTGTCAGTCCTCTTGTACTTGAGTCGGCATTGTACCTTTAGTATTAAATTCGGATGCAAACTCTGTGTTTCATCGTCAATTAGAAGGTCCAAGGGATACAGTAAACCTGAAGTGAAGCATCGGAATGTAAAACTAGACTCACAGGAGAGGTTCAAATCATAGATAGTGAAAGTGTCAGTCCTCTTGTACTTAAGTCGGCATTGTGCCTTTTGAATTTAATTCCGATTCAATTTCTGTGTTTCATCGTCAATAAGAAGCTGCAAGGTACACAGTAAATCTGAAGTGAAGCATCGGAATCTAAAACTGGACTCACAGGAGAGGTTCAAATCATAGAAAGTGAGAGTGTTAGTCCTCTTCTACTTAGGTCGGCACTGTGCCTTTTGAATTTAATTCCGATGCAATTTCTGTGTTTCATCGTCAATAAGAACGTCCAAGAGATACAGTAAACCTGAAGTGAAGCATCGGAATCTAAAACTAGACTAACAGGAGAGGTTCGAATCATAGAAAGTGAGAGTGTCAGTCCTCTTGTACTTAAGTCGCCATTGTGCCTTTTGTATTAAATTCGGATGCAGTTTCTGTGTTTAATCGTCAATAAGAAGGTCCAAGGGATACAGTAAACCTGAAGTAAAGCATCGGAATCTAAAACTGGACTCAAAGGAGAGGTTCAAATCATAGAAAGTTAGAGTGTCAGTCCTCTTGTACTTAAGTCGGCATTGTGCCTTTTGTATTAAATTCGGATGCAAACTCTGTGTTTCATCGTCAATAAGAAGGTCCAAGGGATACAGTAAACCTGAAGTGAAGCATCGGAATCTAAAATTGGACTCACAGGAGAGGTACAAATCATAGAAAGTTAGAGTGTCAGTCCTCTTGTACTTATGTCGGCATTGTGCCTTTTGAATTTCATTCCGGTGCTATTTCTGTGGTTCATTGTCAATACGAAGGTCCATGGGATACAGTAAACCTGAAGTGAAGCATCGGAATCTAAAAGTGGACTCACAGGAGAGGTTCAAATCATAGAAAGTGAGATTGTCAGTCCTCTTTTACTTAAGTCAGCATTGTGCGTTTTAATTTGATTCCGATGCAATATCTGTGTTTCATCTTCTATAAGAAGGTCCAAGGGATAAAGTAAACCTGAAGTGAAGCATCGGAATTTAAAACTGGACTCACAGGAGAGGTTCAAATCATAGAATGTGAGAGTGTTAGTCGTCTTCTACTTAGGTCGGCACTGTGCCTTTTGAATTTAATTCCGAAGCAATTTCTGTGTTTCATCGTCAATAAGAACGTCCAAGGGATACAGTAAACCTGAAGTGAAGCATCGGAATCTAAAACTGGACTCACAGGAGAGATTCAAATCATAGAAAGTTAGAGTGTCACTCCGCTTGTACTTAAGTCGGTATTGTGCCTTTTGTATTAAATTAGGATGCAATTTCTGTGTTTCATCGTCAATAAGAAGGTCCAAGGTATACAGCAAACCTTAAGTGAAGCATCGGAATCTAAAACTGGACTCGCAGGAGAGGTTCAAATCACAGAATGTTAGAGCGCAAGTCCTCTTTTACTTAAGACGGCTTTGTGCTATTTGTATTAATTTCGGATGCGATTTCTGAGTTTTATCGTCAACAAGAAGGTCCAAGGGATACAGTAACCATGAAGTGAAGCATCGGAATCTAAATCTGACCTCACAGGAGAGGTTCGAATCATAGAGAGTGAGAGTGTCAGTCCTCTTGTACTTAAGTCGTCATTGTGCCATTTGTATTAAATTCGGATGCAATTTCTGTGTTTCATCGTCAATAAGAAGGTCCAACAGATACAGTAAACATGAGGTGAAGCATCGGAATCTAAAACTGGACTCACAGGAGAGGTTCAACTCATACAAAGTGAGAGTGTCAGTCCTCATGTAATTAAGTCCCCATTGTGAGTTTTGTATTAATTTTGGATTCAATTTCTGTGTTACATCGTCAATAAGAAGGTCCAAAGGATACAGTAAACCTGAAGTGAAGCATCGGAATCTAAAACTGGACTCACGGGAGAGGTTCAAATCAAAGAAAGTTAGAATGTCAGTCCTCCAGTACTTAAGTCGGCATTGTGCCATTTGTATTAAATTCGGGTGCAAACTCTGTGTCTGATCGTCGATACAAAGGTCCAAAGGATACAGTAAACCTGAAGTGAAGCATCGGAATCTAAAACTGGATTCACATGAGTGGTTCAAATCATAGAAAGTTAGAGTGTCAGTCCTCTTGTACTTAAGTCGGCATTGTGCCTTTTGAATTTAATTCCGATGCAATTTCTGTGTTTCATCGTCAATAAGAAGGTCCAAGGGATACAGTAAACCTGAAGTGAAGCATCGGAAACTAATAATGGACTCACAGCAGAGTTTCAAATCATAGAAAGTGAGAGTGTCAGTCCTCTTTTATTTATGTCGATATTGTGCGGTTTGAATTTAATTCCGATGCAATTTTTATGTTTCATCGTCTATAAGAAGGTCCAAGGGATACAGTAAACCTGAAGTGAAGCATCGGAATCTAAAACTGGACTCACAGGAGATGTTCAAATCATAGAAAGTGAGAGTGTCAGTCCTCTTGTACTTAAGTCGCCATTGTGATTTTTGTATTAAATTCGGATGCAATTTCTGTGTTGCATCGTCAATACGAAGGTCCAAGGGATACAGTAAACCTGAAGTGAAGCATCGGAATCTAAAAACTGGACTCACAGGAGAGGTTCAAATCATAGAAAGTTAGAGTGTCAGTCCTCTTGTACTTAAGTCGGCATTGTACCTTTTGTATTAAATTCGGATGCAAACTCTGTGTTTCATCGTCAATTAGAAGGTCCAAGGGATACAGTTAACCTAAAGTGAAGCATCGGAATCTAAAACTGGACTCACAGGAGAGGTTCAAATCATAGAAAGTGAGAGTGACAGTCCTCTTGTACTTAAGTCGGAATTGTGCCTTTTGAATTTAATTCCGATGCAATTTCTGTGTTTCATGGTCAATAAGAACGTCCAAGGGATACAGTAAACCTGAAGTGAAACATCGGAATTTAAACTGGACTCACAGGAGAGGTTCAAAACAAAGAAAGTGAGAGTGGCAGTCCTCTTTTACTTAAGTCGGCATTGAGCTTTTTGAATTTAATTCCGATGCAATTTCTGTGTTTCATCGTCAATAAGAAGGTGCAAGGTATACAGTAAACCTGAAGTGAAGCATCGGAATCTAAAACTGGACTTACAGGAGAGTTTCAAATCATAGAAAGTTAGAGTGTCAGTCCTCTTGTACTTAAGTCGGCATTGTGCCTTTTGAATTTAATTACGATGCTATTTCTGTGTTTCATTGTCAATAAGAAGGTCCAAGGGATACAGTAAACCTGAAGTGAAGCATCGGAATCTAAAACTGGACTCACAGGAGAGATTGAAATCATAGAAAGTGAGAGTGTCAGTCCTCTTTTACTTAAGTCGGCATTGTTCGTTTTAAATTTAATTCCGATGCAATATCTGTGCTTCATCGTCAATAGGAAGGTCCAAGGGATAAAGTAAACCTGAAGTGAAGCATCGGAATCTAGAACTGGACTCACAGGAGATGTTCAAATCATAGAAAGTGAGAGTGTCAGTCCTCTTGTACATAGGCCGCCATTGTGATTTTTGAATTAAATTCGGATGCAATTTCTGTGTTTCATCATCAATAAGAAGGTCCAAGGGATACAGTAAACCTGAAGTGAAGCATCGGAATCTAAAACTGGACTCACAGGAGAGGTGCAAATCATAGAAAGTTAGAGTGTCAGTCCTCTTGTACTTAAGTCGGCATTGTACCTTTTGTATTAAATTCGGATGCAAACTCTGTGTTTCATCGTCAATTAGAAGGTCCAAGGGATACAGTAAACCTGAAGTGAAGCATCGGAATGTAAAACTGGACTCACAGGAGAGGTTCAAATCATAGAAAGTGAGAGTGTCAGCCCTCTTGTATTTAAGTCGGCATTGTGCCATTTGTATTAAATTCGGATGCAATTTCTGAGTTTCGTCGTCAATAAGAAGGTCCAAGGGATACACTAAACCTGAATGAAGCTTCGGAATCTAAAACTGAACTCACAGGGGAGGTTCAAATCATAGAAACTGAGAGTGTCAGTCCTCTTGTACTTAAGTCACCATTGTGCCTTTTGTATTAAATTCGGATGCAATTTCTGTTTTCATCGTCAATAAGAAGGTCCAAGGGATACAGTAAACCTGAAGTAAAGCATCGGAATCTAAAAGTGGACTCACAGGAGAGGTTCAAATCATAGAAAGTTAGAGTGTCAGTCCTCGTGTACTTAAGTCGGCATTGTGCCTTTTGTATTATATCCGAATGCAAACTCTGTGTTTCATCGTCAATACGAAGGTCCAAGGGATACAGTAAACCTGAAGTCAAGCATCGGAATCTAAAACTGGGCTCACGGGAGAGATTCAAATCATAGAAAGTGAGAGTGTCAGTCATCTTTTACTTAAGTCGGCATTGTGCGTTTTAAATTTAATTCCGATGCAATATCTGTGTTTCATCGTCAATAAGAAGGTCCAAGGGATAAACTAAACCTGAAGTGAAGCATCGGAATGTAAAACTAGACTCACAGGAGAGGTTCAAATCATAGAAAGTGAAAGTGTCAGTCCTCTTGTACTTAAGTCGGCATTGTGTCTTTTGAATTTAATTCCGTTTCAATTTCTGTGTTTCATCGTCAATAAGAAGCTGCAAGGTACACAGTAAATCTGAAGTGAAGCATCGGAATCTAAAACTGGACTCACAGGAGAGGTTCAAATCATAGAAAGTGAGAGTGTTAGTCCTCTTCTACTTAGGTCGGCACTGTGCCTTTTGAATTTAATTCCGATGCAATTTCTGTGTTTCATCGTCAATAAGAACGTCCAAGAGATACAGTAAACCTGAAGTGAAGCATCGGAATCTAAAACTTGACTAACAGGAGAGGTTCGAATCATAGAAAGTGAGAGAGTCAGTCCTCTTGTACTTAAGTCGGCATTGTGCCATTTGTATTAAATTCGGATGCAATTTCTGTGTTTCATCGTCAATTAGAATGTCCAAGGGATACAGTAAACCTGAGGTGAAGCATCGGAATCTAAAACTGGACTCACAGGAGAGGTTCAAATCATAGATAGTGAGAGTGTCAGTCCTCTTGTACTTAAGTCACCATTGTGACTTTTGTATTAATTTCGGATGCAATTTCTGTGTTTCATCGTCAATAAGAAGGTCCAACGGATACAGTAAACCTGAAGTGAAGCATCGGAATGTAAAACTGGGCTCACAGGAGAGGTTCTAATCATAGAAAGTGAGAGTGTCAGTCCTCTTGTACTTAAGTCGCCATTGTGCCTTTTGTATTAAATTCGGATGCAGTTTCTGTGTTTAATCGTCAATAAGAAGGTCCAAGGGATACAGTAAACCTGAAGTAAAGCATCGGAATCTAAAACTGGACTCAAAGGAGAGGTTCAAATCATAGAAAGTTAGAGTGTCAGTCCTCTTGTACTTAAGTCGGCATTGTGCCTTTTGTATTAAATTCGGATGCAAACTCTGTGTTTCATCGTCAATAAGAAGGTCCAAGGGATACAGTAAACCTGAAGTGAAGCATCGGAATCTAAAATTGGACTCACAGGAGAGGTACAAATCATAGAAAGTTAGAGTGTCAGTCCTCTTGTACTTATGTCGGCATTGTGCCTTTTGAATTTCATTCCGGTGCTATTTCTGTGGTTCATTGTCAATAAGAAGGTCCATGGGATACAGTAAACCTGAAGTGAAGCATCGGAATCTAAAACTGGACTCACAGGAGAGGTTCAAATCATAGAGAGTGAGAGTGTCAGTCCTCTTTTACTTAAGTCAGCATTGTGCGTTTTAATTTGATTCCGATGCAATATCTGTGCTTCATCTTCTATAAGAAGGTCCAAGGGATACAGTAAACCTGAAGTGAAGCATCGGAATTTAAAACTGGACTCACAGGAGAGGTTCAAATCATAGAATGTGAGAGTGTTAGTCGTCTTCTACTTAGGTTGGCACTGTGCCTTTTGAATTTAATTCCGAAGCAATTTCTGTGTTTCATCGTCAATAAGAATGTCCAAGGGATACAGTAAACCTGAAGTGAAGCATCGGAATTCAAAAACTGGACTCACAGGAGAGATTCAAATCATAGAAAGCTAGAGTGTCACTCCGCTTGTACTTAAGTCGGTATTGTGCCTTTTGTATTAAATTAGGATGCAATTTCTGTGTTTCATCGTCAATAAGAAGGTCCAAGGTATACAGCAAACCTTAAGTGAAGCATCGGAATCTAAAACTGGACTCGCAGGAGAGGTTCAAATCACAGAATGTTAGAGCGCAAGTCCTCTTTTACTTAAGACGGCATTGTGCTATTTGTATTAATTTCGGATGCGATTTCTGAGTTTTATCGTCAACAAGAAGGTCCAAGGGATACGGTAACCATGAAGTGAAGCATCGGAATCTAAATCTGACCTCACAGGAGAGGTTCGAATCATAGAGAGTGAGAGTGTCAGTCCTCTTGTACTTAAGTCGGCATTGTGCCATTTGTATTAAATTCGGATGCAATTTCTGTGTTTCATCGTCAATAAGAAGGTCCAACGGATACAGTAAACCTGAAGTGAAGCATCGGAATCTAAAACTGGGCTCACAGGAGAGGTTCTAATCATAGAAAGTGAGAGTGTCAGTGCTCTTGTACTTAAGTCGGCTTTGTACCTTTTGTATTAAATTCGGATGCAAACTCTGTGTTTCATCGTCAATTAGAAGGTCGAAGGGATACAGTTAACCTAAAGTGAAGCATCGGAATCTAAAACTGGACTCACAGGAGGGGTTCAAATCATAGAAAGTGAGAGTGACAGTCCTCTTGTACTTAAGTCGGAATTGTGCCTTTTGAATTTAATTCCGATGCAATTTCTGTGTTTCAACGTCAATAAGAACGTCCAAGGGATACAGTAAACCTGAAGTGAAAGATCGGAATCTAAAACTGGACTCACAGGAGAGGTTCAAAACAAAGAAAGTGAGAGTGTCAGTCCTCTTTTACTTAAGTCGGCATTGAGCTTTTTGAATTTAATTCCGATGCAATTTCTGTGTTTCATCGTCAATAAGAAGGTGCAAGGTATACAGTAAACCTGAAGTGAAGCATCGGAATCTTAAACTGGACTTACAGGAGAGTTTCAAATCATAGAAAGTGAGAGTGTTAGTCCTCTTCTACTTAGGTCGGCATTGTGCCTTTTGAATTTAATTCCGATGCAATTACTGTGTTTCATCGTCTATAAGAACGTCCAAGGGATACAGTAAACCTGAAGTGAAGCATCGGAATCTAAAACTGGAGTCACAGGAGTGATTATAATCATAGAAAGTTAGAGTGTCACTCCTCTTGTACTTAAGTCGGTATTGTGAGTTTTGTATTAAATTCGGATGCAATTTCTGTGTTTCATCGTCAATACGAAAGCCCAAGGTATACAGTAAACCTGAAGTGAAGCATCGGAATCTAAATCTGGACTCACAGGAGAGGTTCAAATCACAGAAAGTTAGAGTGTCACTCCTCTTGTACTCAAGTCGGTATTGTGCCATTTGTATTAAATTCGAATGCAATTTCTGTGTTTCATCGTCAATAAGAAAGTCCAAGGGGTACAGTAAACCTGAAGTGAACCATCGGAATCTAAAACTGGACTCAAAGGAGAGGTTCAAATCATAGAAAGTTAGAATTTAAGTCCTCTTGTACGTAAGTCGGCTTTGTGCCTTTTGTATTAAATTCGGATGCAATTTCTGTCTTTCATCGTCAATAAGAAGGTCCAATGGATACAGTAAACCTTAAGTGAAGCATCGGAATCTAAAACTGGACTCGCAGGAGAGGTTCAATCACAGAATGTTAGAGCGTTAGTCCTCTTTTACTTAAGAGGGCATTGTGCTATTTGTATTAATTTCTAATGCGATTTCAGTGTTTTATCGTCAACATGAAGGTCCAAGGGATACAGTACACCTGAAGTGAAGCATCGGAATCTAAAACTGGACTCACAGGTGAGGTGCAAATCATAGAAAGTGAGAGTGTCAGTCCTCTTGTACTTAAGTCGCCATTGTGATTTTTGCATTGAATTCGGATGCAATTTCTGTGTTTCATCGTCAATAAGAAGGTGCAAGGGATACAGTGAACCTGAAGTGAAGCATCGGAAACTAATAATGGACTCACAGCAGAGTTTCAAATCATAGAAAGTGAGAGTGTCAGTCCTCTTTTACTTAAGTCGATATTGTGCGGTTTGAATTTAATTCCGATGCAATTTTTATGTTTCATCGTCTATAAGAAGGTCCAAGGAATACAGTAAACCTGAAGTGAAGCATCGGAATCTAAAACTGGACTCACAGGAGATGTTCAAATCATAGAAAGTGAGAGTGTCAGTCCTCTTGTACTTAAGTCGCCATTGTGATTTTTGTATTAAATTCGGATGCAATTTCTGTGTTTCATCGTCAATACGAAGGTCCAAGGGATACAGTAAACCTGAAGTGAAGCATCAGAATCTAAAAACTGGACTCACAGGAGAGGTTCAAATCATAGAAAGTTAGAGTGGCAGTCCTCTTGTACTTAAGTCGGCATTGTACCTTTTGTATTAAATTCGGATGCAAACTCTGTGTTTCATCGTCAATTAGAAGGTCCAAGGGATACAGTTAACCTAAAGTGAAGCATCGGAATCTAAAACTGGACTCACAGGAGAGGTTCAAATCATAGAAAGTGAGAGTGACAGTCCTCTTGTACTTAAGTCGGAATTGTGCCTTTTGAATTTAATTCCGATGCAATTTCTGTGTTTCATCGTCAATAAGAACCTCCAAGGGATACAGTAAACCTGAAGTGAAACATCGGAATCTAAAACTGGACTCACAGGAGAGGTTCAAAACAAAGAAAGTGAGAGTGTCAGTCCTCTTTTACTTAAGTCGGCATTGAGCCTTTTGAATTTAATTCCGATGCAATTTCTGTGTTTCATCGTCAATAAGAAGGTGCAAGGTATACAGTAAACCTGAAGTGAAGCATCGGAATCTAAAACTGGACTTACAGGAGAGTTTCAAATCATAGAAAGTGAGAGTGTTAGTCCTCTTCTACTTAGGTCGGCATTGTGCCTTTTGAATTTAGTTCCGATGCAATTACTGTGTTTCATCGTCTATAAGAACGTCCAAGGGATACAGTAAACCTGAAGTGAAGCATCGGAATCTAAAACTGGAGTCACAGGAGTGATTATAATCATAGAAAGTTAGAGTGTCACTCCTCTTGTACTTAAGTCGGTATTGTGAGTTTTGTATTAAATTCGGATGCAATTTCCTTGTTTCATCGTCAATACGAAAGCCAAAGGTATACAGTAAACCTGAAGTGAAGCATCGGAATCTGAAACTGGACTCACAGGAGAGGTTCAAATCACAGAAAGTTAGAGTGTCACTCCTCTTGTACTCAAGTCGGTATTGTGCCATTTGTATTAAATTCGGATGCAATTTCTGTGTTTCATCGTCAATAAGAAAGTCCAAGGGGTACAGTAAACCTGAAGTGAAGCATCGGAATCTAAAACTGGACAGAAAGGAGAGGTTCAAATCATAGAAAGTTAGAATGTAAGTCCTCCTGTACGTAAGTCGGCATTGTGCCTTTTGTATTAAATTCGGATTCAATTTCTGTCTTTCATCGTCAATAAGAAGGTCCAAGGGATACAGTAAACCTTAAGTGAAGCATCGAATTCTAAAACTGGACTCGCAGGAGAGATTCAATCACAGAATGTTAGAGCGTTAGTTCTCTTTTACTTAAGACGGCATTGTGCTATTTGTATTCATTTCTAATGCAATTTCAGTGTTTTATCGTCAACATGAAGGTCCAAGGTATACAGTACACCTGAAGTGAAGCATCGGAATCTAAATCTGACCTCACAGGAGAGGTTCGAATCATAGAAAGTGAGAGTGTCAGTCCTCTTGTACTTAAGTCGCCATTGTGATTTTTGTATTGAATTCGGATGCAATTTCTGTGTTTCATCGTCAATAAGAAGGTCCAAGGGATACAGTAATTCTGAAGTGAAGCATCGGAATCTAAAACTGGACTCACAGGAGGGATTCAAATCATAGAAAGTTAGAGTGACACTCCTCTTGTACTTAAGTCGGTATTGTGAGTTTTGTATTAAATTCGGATGCAATTTCTGTGTTTCATCGTCAATAAGAAGGACCAAGGTATACAGTAAACCTGAAGTGAAGCATCGGAATCTAAAACTGGACTCACAGCTGAGGTGCAAATCATAGAAAGTTAGAGTGTCAGTCCTCTTGTACTTAAGTCGGCATTGTACCTTTTGTATTAAATTCGGATGCAAACTCTGTGTTTCATCGTCAATTAGAAGGTCCAAGGGATTCAGTAAACCTGAAGTGAAGCATCGGAATGTAAAACTGGACTCACAGGAGAGGTTCAAATCATAGAAAGTGAGAGTGTCAGTCCTCTTGTATTTAAGTCGGCATTGTGCCATTTGTATTAAATTCGGATGCAATTTCTGTGTTTCGTCGTCAATAAGAAGGACCAAGGGATACAGTAAACCTGAATGAAGCTTCGGAATCTAAAACTGAACTCACAGGGGAGGTTCAAACCATAGAAACTGAGAGTGTCAGTCCTCTTGTACTTAAGTGACCATTGTGACTTTTGTATTAAATTCGGATGCAATTTCTGTTTTCATCGTCAATAAGAAGGTCCAAGGGATACAGTAAACCTGAAGTAAAGCATCGGAATCTAAAAGTGGACTCACAGGAGAGGTTCAAATCATAGAAAGTTAGAGTGTCGGTCCTCTTGTACTTAAGTCGGCATTGTGCCTTTTGTATTAAATCCGAATGCAAACTCTGTGTTTCATCGTCAATAAGAAGGTCCAAGGGATACAGTAAACCTGAAGTCAAGCATCGGAATCTAAAACTGGACTCACGGGAGAGATTGAAATCATAGAAAGTGAGAGTGTCAGTCATCTTTTACTTAAGTCGGCATTGTGCGTTTTAAATTTAATTCCGATGCAATATCTGTGTTTCATCGTCAATAAGAAGGTCCAAGGGATAAACTAAACCTGAAGTGAAGCATCGGAATCTCGAACTGGACTCACAGGAGATGTTCAAATCATAGAAAGTGAGAGTGTCAGTCCTCTTGTACTTAAGCCGCCATTGTGATTTTTGTATTAAATTCGGATGCAATTTCTGTGTTTCATCGTCAATAAGAAGTTCCAAGGGATACAGTAAACCTGAAGTGAAGCATCGGAATCTAAATCTGGACTCACAGGAGAGGTGCAAATCATAGAAAGTTAGAGTGTCAGTCCTCTTGTACTTGAGTCGGCATTGTACATTTAGTATTAAATTCGGATGCAAACTCTGTGTTTCATCGTCAATTAGAAGGTCCAAGGGATACAGTAAACCTGAAGTGAAGCATCGGAATGTAAAAACTAGACTCAGAGGAGAGGTTCAAATCATAGAAAGTGAGAGTGTCAGTCCTCTTGTGCTTAAGTCGGCATTGTGCCTTTTGAATTTCATTCCGAATCAATTTCTGTGTTTCATCGTCAATAAGAAGTTGCAAGGTATACAGTAAATCTGAAGTGAAGCATCGGAATCTAAAACTGGACTCACAGGAGAGGTTCAAATCATAGAAAGTGAGAGTGTTAGTCCTCTTCTACTTAGGTCGGCACTGTGCCTTTTGAATTTAATTCCGATGCAATTTCTGTGTTTCATCGTCAATAAGAACGTTGAAGAGATACAGTAAACCTGAAGTGAAGCATCGGAATCTAAAACTTGACTCACAGGAGAGGTTCGATTCATAGAAAGTGAGAGTGTCAGTCCTCTTGTACTTAAGTCGGCATTCTGCCGTTTGTACTAAATTCGGATGCAATTTCTGTGTTTCATCGTCAATAAGAAGGTCCAACGGATACAGTAAACCTGAAGTGTAGCATTGGAATCTAAAACTGGGCTCACAGGAGAGGTTCAAATCATAGAAAGTGAGAGTGTCAGTCCTCTTGTACTTAAGTCGCCATTGTGCCTTTTGTATTAAATTCGGATGCAGTTTCTGTGTTTAATCGTCAATAAGAAGGTCCAAGGGATACAGTAAACCTGAAGTAAAGCATCGGAATCTAAAACTGGACTCAAAGGAGAGGTTCAAATCATGGAAAGTTAGAGTGTCAGTCCTCTTGTACTTAAGTCGGCATTGTGCCTTTTGTATTAAATTCGGATGCAAACTCTGTGTTTCATCGTCAATAAGAAGGTCCAAGGGATACAGTAAACCTGAAGTGAAGCATCGGAATCTAAAATTGGACTCACAGGAGAGGTACAAATCATAGAAAGTTAGAGTGTCAGTCCTCTTGTACTTAAGTCGGCATTGTGCCTTTTGAATTTCATTCCGGTGCTATTTCTGTGGTTCATTGCCAATAAGAAGGTCCATGGGATACAGTAAACCTGAAGTGAAGCATCGGAATCTAAAACTGGACTCACAGGAGAGGTTCAAATCATAGAAAGTGAGAGTGTCAGTCCTCTTTTACTTAAGTCGGCATTGTGCGTTTTAATTTGATTCCGATGCAATATCTGTGTTTCATCTTCTATAAGAAGGTCCAAGGGATACAGTAAACCTGAAGTGAAGCATCGGAATTTAAAACTGGACTCACAGGAGAGGTTCAAATCATAGAATGTGAGAGTGTTAGTCGTCTTCTACTTAGGTCGGCACAGTGCCTTTTGAATTTAATTCCGAAGCAATTTCTGTGTTTCATCGTCAATAAGAACGTCCAAGGGATACAGTAAACCTGAAGTGAAGCATCGGAATCTAAAACTGGACTCACAGGAGAGATTCAAATCATAGAAAGTTAGAATGTCACTCCGCTTGTACTTAAGTCGGTAATGTGCCTTTTGTATCAAATTAGGATGCAATTTCTGTGTTTCATCGTCAATAAGAAGGTCCAAGGTATACAGCAAACCTTAAGTGAAGCATCGGAATCTAAAACTGGACTCGCAGGAGAGGTTCAAATCACAGAATGTTAGAGCGTAAGTCCTCTTTTACTTAAGACGGCATTGTGCTATTTGTATTAATTTCGGATGCGATTTCTGAGTTTTATCGTCAACAAGAAGGTCCAAGGGGTACAGTAACCATGAAGTGAAACATCGGAATCTAAATCTGACCTCACAGGAGAGGTTCGAATCATAGAGAGTGAGAGTGTCAGTCCTCTTGTACTTAAGTCGGCATTGTGCCATTTGTATTAAATTCGGATGCAATTTCTGTGTTTCATCGTCAATAAGAAGGTCCAACAGATACAGTAAACCTGAGGTGAAGCATCGGAATCTAAAACTGGACTCACAGGAGAGGTTCAACTCATACAAAGTGAGAGTGTCAGTCCTCTTGTAATTAAGTCCCCATTGTGGCTTTTGTATTAATTTTGGATGCAATTTCTGTGTTACATCGTCAATAAGAAGGTCCAAAGGATACAGTAAACCTGAAGTGAAGCATCGGAATCTAAAACTGGACTCACATGAGTGGTTCAAATCATAGAAAGTTAGAGTGTCAGTCCTCTTGTACTTAAGTCGGCATTGTGCCTTTTGAATTTAATTCCGATGCAATTTCTGTGTTTCATCGTCAATAAGAAGGTCCAAGGGATACAGTAAACCTGAAGTGAAGCATCGGAAACTAATAATGGACTCACAGCAGAGTTTCAAATCATAGAAAGTGAGACAGTCAGTCCTCTTTTACTTAAGTCGATATTGTGCGGTTTGAATTTAATCCCGATGCAATTTTTATGTTTCATCGACTATAAGAAGGTCCAAGGGATACAGTAAACCTGAAGTGAAACATCGGAATCTAAAACTGGACTCACAGGAGAGGTTCAAAACAAAGAAAGTGAGAGTGTCAGTCCTCTTTTACTTAAGTCGGCATTGAGCCTTTTGAATTTAATTCCAATGCAATTTCTGTGTTTCATCGACAATAAGAAGGTGCAAGGTATACAGTAAACCTGAAGTGAAGCATCGGAATCTAAAACTGGACTTACAGGAGAGTTTCAAATCATAGAAAGTGAGAGTGTTAGTCCTCTTCTACTTAGGTTGGCATTGTGCCTTTTGAATTTAATTCCGATGCAATTACTGTGTTTCATCGTCTATAAGAACGTCCAAGGGATACAGTAAACCTGAAGTGAAGCATCGGAATCCAAAACTGGAGTCACAGGAGTGATTATAATCATAGAAAGTTAGAGTGTCACTCCTCTTGTACTTAAGTCGGTATTGTGAGTTTTGTATTAAATTCGGATGCAATTTCTGTGTTTCATCGTCAATAAGAAGGCCCAAGGTATACAGTAAACCTGAAGTGAAGCATCGGAATCTAAAACTGGACTCACAGGAGAGGTTCAAATCACAGAAAGTTAGAGTGTCACTCCTCTTGTACTCATGTCGGTATTGTGCCATTTGTATTAAATTCGGATGCAATTTCTGTGTTTCATCGTCAATAAGAAAGTCCAAGGGGTACAGTAAACCTGAAGTGAAGCATCGGAATCTAAAACTGGACTCAAAGGAGAGGTTCAAATCATAGAAAGTTAGAATGTAAGTCCTCTTGTACGTAAGTCGGCATTGTGCCTTTTGTATTAAATTCGGATGCAATTTCTGTCTTTCATCGTCAATAAGGAGGTCCAAGGGATACAGTAAACCTTAAGTGAAGCATGGGAATCTAAAACTGGACTCGCAGGAGAGGTTCAATCACAGAATGTTACAGCGTTAGTCCTCTTTTACTTAAGACGGCATTGTGCTATTTGTATTAATTTCTAATGCGATTTCAGTGTTTTATCGTCAACATGAAGGTCCAAGGGATACAGTAAACCTGAAGTGAAACATCGGAATCTAAAACTGGACTCACAGGAGAGGTTCAAAACAAAGAAAGTGAGAGTGTCAGTCCTCTTTTACTTAAGTCGGCATTGAGCCTTTTGAATTTAATTCCAATGCAATTTCTGTGTTTCATCGTCAATAAGAAGGTGCAAGGTATACAGTAAACCTGAAGTGAAGCATCGGAATCTAAAACTGGACTTACAGGAGAGTTTCAAATCATAGAAAGTGAGAGTGTTAGTCCTCTTCTACTTAGGTTGGCATTGTGCCTTTTGAATTTAATTCCGATGCAATTACTGTGTTTCATCGTCTATAAGAACGTCCAAGGGATACAGTAAACCTGAAGTGAAGCATCGGAATCTAAAACTGGAGTCACAGGAGTGATTATAATCATAGAAAGTTAGAGTGTCACTCCTCTTGTACTTAAGTCGGTATTGTGAGTTTTGTATTAAATTCGGATGCAATTTCTGTGTTTCATCGTCAATAAGAAGGCCCAAGGTATACAGTAAACCTGAAGTGAAGCATCGGAATCTAAAACTGGACTCACAGGAGAGGTTCAAATCACAGAAAGTTAGAGTGTCACTCCTCTTGTACTCATGTCGGTATTGTGCCATTTGTATTAAATTCGGATGCAATTTCTGTGTTTCATCGTCAATAAGAAAGTCCAAGGGGTACAGTAAACCTGAAGTGAAGCATCGGAATCTAAAACTTGACTCACAGGAGAGGTTCAAATCATAGAAAGTGAGAGTGTCAGTACTCTTGTACTTAAGTCGGAATTGTGCCTTTTGAATTTAATTCCGATGCAATTTCTGTTTTTCATCGTCAATAAGAAGGTTCAAGGTATACAGTAAACCTGAAGTGAAGCATCGGAATCTAAATCTGACCTCACAGGAGAACTTCGAATCATGGAAAGTGAGAGTATCAGTGCTCTTGTACTTAAGTCGGCATTGTGCCATTTGTATTAAATTCGGATGCAATTTCTGTGAATCATCGTCAATAAGAAGGTCCAAGGGATACAGTAAACCTGAAGTGAAGCACTGGAATCTAAAACTGGACTCACAGGATAGGTTCAAATCATAGAAAGTGAGAGTGTCAGTCCCCTTGTACTTAAGTCGCCATTGTGCCTTTTGTATTAAATTCGGATGCAATTTCTGTGTTTCATCGTCACTAAGAAGGTCCAAGGGATACAGTAAACCTGAGGTGAAGCATCGGAATCTAAAACTAGACTCACTGGATAGGCTCAAATCATAGAAAGTGAGAGTGTCAGTCCTCTTTTACTTAAGTCGGCATTGAGCCTTTTGAATTTAATTCCAATGCAATTTCTGTGTTTCATCGTCAATAAGAAGGTGCAAGGTATACAGTAAACCTGAAGTGAAGCATCGGAATCTAAAACTGGACTTACAGGAGAGTTTCAAATCATAGAAAGTGAGAGTGTTAGTCCTCTTCTACTTAGGTTGGTATTGTGCCTTTTGAATTTAATTCCGATGCAATTACTGTGTTTCATCGTCTATAAGAACGTCCAAGGGATACAGTAAACCTGAAGTGAAGCATCGGCATCTAAAACTGGAGTCACAGGAGTGATTAAAATCTTAGAAAGTTAGAGTGTCACTCCTCTTGTACTTAAGTCGGTATTGTGAGTTTTGTATTAAATTCGGATGCAATTTCTGTGTTTCATCGTCAATAAGAAGGCCCAAGGTATACAGTAAACCTGAAGTGAAGCATCGGAATCTAAAACTGGACTCACAGGAGAGGTTCAAATCACAGAAAGTTAGAGTGTCACTCCTCTTGTACTCATGTCGGTATTGTGCCATTTGTATTAAATTCGGATGCAATTTCTGTGTTTCATCGTCAATAAGAAAGTCCAAGGGGTACAGTAAACCTGAAGTGAAGCATCGGAATCTAAAACTGGACTCAAAGGAGAGGTTCAAATCATAGAAAGTTAGAATGTAAGTCCTCTTGTACGTAAGTCGGCATTGTGCCTTTTGTATTAAATTCGGATGCAATTTCTGTCTTTCATCGTCAATAAGGAGGTCCAAGGGATACAGTAAACCTTAAGTGAAGCATGTGAATCTAAAACTGGACTCGCAAGAGAGGTTCAATCACAGAATGTTAGAGCGTTAGTCCTCTTTTACTTAAGACGGCATTGTGCTATTTGTATTAATTTCTAATGCGATTTCAGTGTTTTATCGTCAACATGAAGGTCCAAGGGATACAGTAAACCTGAAGTGAAGCATCGGAATCTAAATCTGACCTCACAGGAGAGGTTCGAATCATAGAAAGTGAGAGTGTCAGTCCACTTGTACTTAAGTCACCATTGTGATTTTTGTATTGAATTCGGATACAATTTCTGTGTTTCATCGTCAATACGAAGGTCCAAGGGATACAGTAAACCTGAAGTGAAGCATCGGAATCTAAAACTGGACCCACAGGAGAGGTTCAAATCATAGAAAGTTAGAGTGTCAGTCCTCTTGTACTTAAGTCGGCATTGTACCTTTTGTATTAAATGCGGATGCAAACTCTGTGTTTCATCGTCAATTAGAAGGTCCAAGGGATACAGTAAACCTGAAGTGAAGCATCGGAATCTAAAACTTGACTCACGGGAGAGGTTCAAATCATAGAAAGTGAGAGGGTCAGTCCTCTTGTACTTAAGTCGGAATTGTGCCTTTTGAATTTAATTCCGATGCAATTTCTGTTTTTCATCGTCAATAAGAAGGTTCAAGGTATACAGTAAACCTGAAGTGAAGCATCGGAATCTAAATCTGACCTCACAGGAGAAGTTCGAATCATGGAAAGTGAGAGTATCAGTGCTCTTGTACTTAAGTCGGCATTATGCCATTTGTATTAAATTCGGATGCAATTTCTGTGAATCATCGTCAATAAGAAGGTCCAAGGGATACAGTAAACCTGAAGTGAAGCATTGGAATCTAAAACTGGACTCACAGGATAGGTTCAAATCATAGAAAGTGAGAGTGTCAGTCCCCTTGTACTTAAGTCGCCATTGTGCCTTTTGTATTAAATTCGGATGCAATTTCTGTGTTTCATCGTCACTAAGAAGGTCCAAGGGATACAGTAAACCTGAGGTGAAGCATCGGAATCTAAAACTAGACTCACTGGATAGGCTCAAATCATAGAAAGTGAGAGTGTCAGTCCTCTTTTACTTAAGTCGATATTGTGCGGTTTGAATTTAATTCCGATGCAATTTTTATGTTTCATCGACTATAAGAAGGTCCAAGGGATACAGTAAACCTGAAGTGAAGCATCGGAATCTAAAACTGGACTCACAGGAGATGTTCAAATCATAGAAAGTGAGAGTGTCAGTCCTCTTGTACTTAAGTCGCCATTGTGACTTTTTTTTTAAATTCGGATGCAATTTCTGTGTTTCATCGTCAATACGAAGGTCCAAGGGATACAGTAAACCTGAAGTGAAGCATCGGAATCTAAAACTCGACTCACAGGAGAGGTTCAAATCATAGAAAGTTAGAGTGTCAGTCCTCTTGTACTTAAGTCGGCATTGTACCTTTGGTATTAAATTCGGATGCAAACTCTGTGTTTCATCGTCAATTAGAAGGTCCAAGGGATACAGTTAACCTAAAGTGAAGCATCGGAATCTAAAACTGGACTCACAGGAGAGGTTCAAATCATAGAAAGTGAGAGTGACAGTCCTCTTGTACTTAAGTCGGAATTGTGCCTTTTCAATTTAATTCCGATGCAATTTCTGTTTTTCATCGTCAATAAGAACGTCCAAGGGATACAGTAAACCTGAAGTGAAACATCGGAATCTAAAACTGGACTCACAGGAGAGGTTCAAAACAAAGAAAGTGAGAGTGTCAGTCCTCTTTTACTTAAGTCGGCATTGAGCCTTTTGAATTTAATTCCAATGCAATTTCTGTGTTTCATCGTCAATAAGAAGGTGCAAGGTATACAGTAAACCTGAAGTGAAGCATCGGAATCTAAAACTGGACTTACAGGAGATTTTCAAATCATAGAAAGTGAGAGTGTTAGTCCTCTTCTACTTAGGTTGGCATTGTGCCTTTTGAATTTAATTCCGATGCAATTACTGTGTTTCATCGTCTATAAGAACGTCCAAGGGATACAGTAAACCTGAAGTGAAGCATCGGAATCTAAAACTGGAGTCACAGGAGTGATTATAATCATAGAAAGTTAGAGTGTCACTCCTCTTGTACTTAAGTCGGTATTGTGAGTTTTGTATTAAATTCGGATGCAATTTCTGTGTTTCATCGTCAATAAGAAGGCCCAAGGTATACAGTAAACCTGAAGTGAAGCATCGGAATCTAAAACTGGACTCACAGGAGAGGTTCAAATCACAGAAAGTTAGAGTGTCACTCCTCTTGTACTCATGTCGGTATTGTGCCATTTGTATTAAATTCGGATGCAATTTCTGTGTTTCATCGTCAATAAGAAAGTCCAAGGGGTACAGTAAACCTGAAGTGATGCATCGGAATCTAAAACTGGACTCAAAGGAGAGGTTCAAATCATAGAAAGTTAGAATGTAAGTCCTCTTGTACGTAAGTCGGCATTGTGCCTTTTGTATTAAATTCGGATGCAATTTCTGTCTTTCATCGTCAATAAGGAGGTCCAAGGGATACAGTAAACCTTAAGTGAAGCATGGGAATCTAAAACTGGACTCGCAGGAGAGGTTCAATCACAGAATGTTAGAGCGTTAGTCCTCTTTTACTTAAGACGGCATTGTGCTATTTGTATTAATTTCTAATGCGATTTCAGTGTTTTATCGTCAACATGAAGGTCCAAGGGATACAGTAAACCTGAAGTGAAGCATCGGAATCTAAATCTGACCTCACAGGAGAGGTTCGAATCATAGAAAGTGAGAGTGTCAGTCCACTTGTACTTAAGTCGCCATTGTGATTTTTGTATTGAATTCGGATACAATTTCTGTGTTTCATCGTCAATACGAAGGTCCAAGGGATACAGTAAACCTGAAGTGAAGCATCGGAATCTAAAACTGGACTCACAGGAGAGGTTCAAATCATAGAAAGTTAGAGTGTCAGTCCTCTTGTACTTAAGTCGGCATTGTACCTTTTGTATTAAATGCGGATGCAAACTCTGTGTTTCATCGTCAATTAGAAGGTCCAAGGGATACAGTAAACCTGAAGTGAAGCATCGGAATCTAAAACTTGACTCACAGGAGAGGTTCAAATCATAGAAAGTGAGAGTGTCAGTCCTCTTGTACTTAAGTCGGAATTGTGCCTTTTGAATTTAATTCCGATGCAATTTCTGTTTTTCTTCGTCAATAAGAAGGTTCAAGGTATACAGTAAACCTGAAGTGAAGCATCGGAATCTAAATCTGACCTCACAGGAGAAGTTCGAATCATGGAAAGTGAGAGTATCAGTGCTCTTGTACTTAAGTCGGCATTATGCCATTTGTATTAAATTCGGATGCAATTTCTGTGAATCATCGTCAATAAGAAGTTCCAAGGGATACAGTAAACCTGAAGTGAAGCATTGGAATCTAAAACTGGACTCACAGGATAGGTTCAAATCATAGAAAGTGAGAGTGTCAGTCCCCTTGTACTTAAGTCGAAATTGTGCCTTTTGTATTAAATTCGGATGCAATTTCTGTGTTTCATCGTCACTAAGAAGGTCCAAGGGATACAGTAAACCTGAGGTGAAGCATCGGAATCTAAAACTAGACTCACTGGATAGGCTCAAATCATAGAAAGTGAGAGTGTCAGTCCTCTTTTACTTAAGTCGATATTGTGCGGTTTGAATTTAATTCCGATGCAATTTTTATGTTTCATCGACTATAAGAAGGTCCAAGGGATACAGTAAACCTGAAGTGAAGCATCGGAATCTAAAACTGGACTCACAGGAGATGTTCAAATCATAGAAAGTGAGAGTGTCAGTCCTCTTGTACTTAAGTCGCCATTGTGATTTTTGTATTAAATTCGGATGCAATTTCTGTGTTTCATCGTCAATACGAAGGTCCAAGGGATACAGTAAACCTGAAGTGAAGCATCGGAATCTAAAACTCGACTCACAGGAGAGGTTCAAATCATAGAAAGTTAGAGTGTCAGTCCTCTTGTACTTAAGTCGGCATTGTACCTTTGGTATTAAATTCGGATGCAAACTCTGTGTTTCATCGTCAATTAGAAGGTCCAAGGGATACAGTTAACCTAAAGTGAAGCATCGGAATCTAAAACTGGACTCACAGGAGAGGTTCAAATCATAGAAAGTGAGAGTGACAGTCCTCTTGTACTTAAGTCGGAATTGTGCCTTTTCAATTTAATTCCGATGCAATTTCTGTTTTTCATCGTCAATAAGAACGTCCAAGGGATACAGTAAACCTGAAGTGAAACATCGGAATCTAAAACTGGACTCACAGGAGAGGTTCAAAACAAAGAAAGTGAGAGTGTCAGTCCTCTTTTACTTAAGTCGGCATTGAGCCTTTTGAATTTAATTCCAATGCAATTTCTGTGTTTCATCGTCAATAAGAAGGTGCAAGGTATACAGTAAACCTGAAGTGAAGCATCGGAATCTAAAACTGGACTTACAGGAGAGTTTCAAATCATAGAAAGTGAGAGTGTTAGTCCTCTTCTACTTAGGTTGGCATTGTGCCTTTTGAATTTAATTCCGATGCAATTACTGTGTTTCATCGTCTATAAGAACGTCCAAGGGATACTGTAAACCTGAAGTGAAGCATCGGAATCTAAAACTGGAGTCACAGGAGTGATTATAATCATAGAAAGTTAGAGTGTCACTCCTCTTGCACTTAAGTCGGTATTGTGAGTTTTGTATTAAATTCGGATGCAATTTCTGTGTTTCATCGTCAATAAGAAGGCCCAAGGTATACAGTAAACCTGAAGTGAAGCATCGGAATCTAAAACTGGACTCACAGGAGAGGTTCAAATCACAGAAAGTTAGAGTGTCACTCCTCTTGTACTCATGTCGGTATTGTGCCATTTGTATTAAATTCGGATGCAATTTCTGTGTTTCATCGTCAATAAGAAAGTCCAAGGGGTACAGTAAACCTGAAGTGAAGCATCGGAATCTAAAACTGGACTCAAAGGAGAGGTTCAAATCATAGAAAGTTAGAATGTAAGTCCTCTTGTACGTAAGTCGGGATTGTGCCTTTTGTATTAAATTCGGATGCAATTTCTGTCTTTCATCGTCAATAAGGAGGTCCAAGGGATACAGTAAACCTTAAGTGAAGCATGGGAATCTAAAACTGGACTCGCAGGAGAGGTTCAATCACAGAATGTTAGAGCGTTAGTCCTCTTTTACTTAAGACGGCATTGTGCTATTTGTATTAATTTCTAATGCGATTTCAGTGTTTTATCGTCAACATGAAGGTCCAAGGGATACAGTAAACCTGAAGTGAAGCATCGGAATCTAAATCTGACCTCACAGGAGAGGTTCGAATCATAGAAAGTGAGAGTGTCAGTCCACTTGTACTTTAGTCGCCATTGTGATTTTTGTATTGAATTCGGATACAATTTCTGTGTTTCATCGTCAATACGAAGGTCCAAGGGATACAGTAAACCTGAAGTGAAGCATCGGAATCTAAAACTGGACTCACAGGAGAGGTTCAAATCATAGAAAGTTAGAGTGTCAGTCCTCTTGTACTTAAGTCGGCATTGTACCTTTTGTATTAAATGCGGATGCAAACTCTGTGTTTCATCGTCAATTAGAAGGTCCAAGGGATACAGTAAACCTGAAGTGAAGCATCGGAATCTGAAACTTGACTCACAGGAGAGGTTCAAATCATAGAAAGTGAGAGTGTCAGTCCTCTTGTACTTAAGTCGGAATTGTGCCTTTTGAATTTAATTCCGATGCAATTTCTGTTTTTCATCGTCAATAAGAAGGTTCAAGGTATACAGTAAACCTGAAGTGAAGCATCGGAATCTAAATCTGACCTCACAGGAGAAGTTCGAATCATGGAAAGTGAGAGTATCAGTGCTCTTGTACTTAAGTCGGCATTATGCCATTTGTATTAAATTCGGATGCAATTTCTGTGAATCATCGTCAATAAGAAGGTCCAAGGGATACAGTAAACCTGAAGTGAAGCATTGGAATCTAAAACTGGACTCACAGGATAGGTTCAAATCATAGAAAGTGAGAGTGTCAGTCCCCTTGTACTTAAGTCGCCATTGTGCCTTTTGTATTAAATTCGAATGCAATTTCTGTGTTTCATCGTCACTAAGAAGGTCCAAGGGATACAGTAAACCTGAGGTGAAGCATCGGAATCTAAAACTAGACTCACTGGATAGGCTCAAATCATAGAAAGTGAGAGTGTCAGTCCTCTTTTACTTAAGTCGATATTGTGCGGTTTGAATTTAATTCCGATGCAATTTTTATGTTTCATCGACTATAAGAAGGTCCAAGGGATACAGTAAACCTGAAGTGAAGCATCGGAATCTAAAACTGGACTCACAGGAGATGTTCAAATCATAGAAAGTGAGAGTGTCAGTCCTCTTGTACTTAAGTCGCCATTGTGATTTTTGTATTAAATTCGGATGCAATTTCTGTGTTTCATCGTCAATACGAAGGTCCAAGGGATACAGTAAACCTGAAGTGAAGCATCGGAATCTAAAACTCGACTCACAGGAGAGGTTCAAATCATAAAAAGTTAGAGTGTCAGTCCTCTTGTACTTAAGTCGGCATTGTACCTTTGGTATTAAATTCGGATGCAAACTCTGTGTTTCATCGTCAATTAGAAGGTCCAAGGGATACAGTTAACCTCAAGTGAAGCATCGGAATCTAAAACTGGACTCGCAGGAGAGGTTCAAATCATAGAAAGTGAGAGTGACAGTCCTCTTGTACTTAAGTCGGAATTGTGCCTTTTCAATTTAATTCCGATGCAATTTCTGTTTTTCATCGTCAATAAGAACGTCCAAGGGATACAGTAAACCTGAAGTGAAACATCGGAATCTAAAACTGGACTCACAGGAGAGGTTCAAATCAAAGAAAGTGAGAGTGTCAGTCCTCTTTTACTTAAGTCGGCATTGAGCCTTTTGAATTTAATTCCAATGCAATTTCTGTGTTTCATCGTCAATAAGAAGGTGCAAGGTATACAGTAAACCTGAAGTGAAGCATCGGAATCTAAAACTGGACTCACTGGAGAGGATCGAATCATAGAGAGTGAGAGTGTCAGTCCTCTTGTACTGAAGTCGGCATTGTGCCATTTGTATTAAATTCGGATGCAATTTCTGTGTTTCATCGTCAATAAGAAAGTCCAACAGATACAGTAAACCTGAGGTGAAGCATCGGAATCTAAACTGGACTCACAGGAGAGGTTCAAATCATACAAAGTGAGAGTGTCAGTCCTCTTGTAATTAAGTCACCATTGTGACTTTTGTATTAATTTCGGATGCAATTTCTGTGTTTCATCGTCAATAAGAAGGTCCAAAGGATACAGTAAACCTGAAGTGAAGCATCGGAATCTAAAACTGGACTCAAGGGAGAGGTTCAAATCATAGAAAGTTAGAATGTCAGTCCTCTAGTACTTAAGTCGCCATTGTGCCTTTTGTATTAAATTCGGGTGCAAACTCTGTGTTTGATCGTCAATACAAAGGTCCAAGGGATACAGTAAACCTGAAGTGAAGCATCGGAATCTAAAACTGGACTCACATGAGTGGTTCAAATCATAGAGAGTTAGAGTGTCAGTCCTCTTGTACTTAAGTCGGCATTGTGCCTTTTGAATTTAATTACGATGCAATTTCTGTGTTTCATCGTCAATAAGAAGGTCCAAGGGATACAGTAAACCTGAAGTGAAGCATCGGAAACTAATAATGGACTCACAGCAGAGTTTCAAATCATAGAAAGTGAGATTGTCAGTCCTCATTTCCTTAAGTCGTTATTGTGCGGTTTGAATTTAATTCCGATGCAATTTCTATGTTTCCTCGTCTATAAGAAGGTCCAAGGGATACAGTAAACCTGAAGTGAAGCATCGGAATCTAAAACTGGACTCACAGGAGATGTCCAAATCATAGAAAGTGAGAGTGTCAGTCCTCTTGTACTTAAGTCGGCATTATACCTTTTGTATTAAATTCGGATGCAAACTCTGTGTTTCATCGTCAATTAGAAGGTCCAAGGGATACAGTAAACCTGAAGTGAAGCATCGGAATCTAAAACTGGACTCACAGGAGAGGTTCAAATCATAGAAACTGAGAGTGTCAGTCCCCTTGTACTTAAGTCGGAATGGTGCCTTTTGTATTTAATTCCGATGCAATTTCTGTTTTTCATCGTCAATAAGAAGGTCCAAGGGATACAGTAAACCTGAAGTGAAACATCGGAATCTAAAACTGGACTCACAGGAGAGGTTCAAAACAAAGAAAGTGAGAGTGTCAGTCCTCTTTTACTTAAGTCGGCATTGTGTGTTTTGAATTTAATTCCGATGCAATTTCTGTGTTTCATCGTCAATAAGAAGGTCCAAGAGATACAGTAAACCTGAAGTGAAGCATCGGAATCTAAAACTGGACTCACAGGAGATGTTCAAATCATTGAAAGTGAGAGTGTCAGTCCTCTTGTATTTAAGTCGCCATTGTGATTTTTGTATGTAATTCGGATGTAATTTCTGTGTTTCATCGTCAATAAGAAGGTCCAAGGTATACAGTAACCTGAAGTGAAGCAAAGGAATCTAAAACTGGACTCACAGGAGAGGTTCAAATCATAGAAAGTTAGAGTGTCAGTCCTCTTGCACTTAAGTCGGCATTGTACCTTTTGTATTAAATTCGGATGCAAACTCTGTGTTTCATCGTCAATTAGAAGGTCCAAGGGATACAGTAAACCTGAAGTGAAGCATCAGAATCTATAACTGGACTCACAGGAGAGGTTCAAATCATAGAAAGTGAGAGTGTCAGTCCTCTAGTACTTAAGTCGGCATTGAACCTTTTGAATTTAATTCCGATGCAATTTCTGTGTTTCATCGTCAATAAGAAGGTGCAAGGTATACTGTATACCTGAAGTGAAGCATCGGAATCGAAAACTGGACTTACAGGAGAGGTTCAAATCATAGAAAGTGAGAGTGTTAGTCCTCTTCTACTTAGGTCGGCATTGTGCCTTTTGAATTTATTTCCGATGCAATTTCTGTGTTTCATCGTCTATAAGAACGTCCAAGGGATACAGTAAACCTGAAGTGAAGCATCGGAATCTTAAACTGGAGTCACAGGAGTGATTATAATCATGGAAAGTTAGAGTGTCACTCCTCTTGTACTTAAGTCGGTATTGTGAGTTTTGTATTAAATTCGGATGCAATTTCTGTGTTTCATCGTCAATAAGAAGGCCCAAGGTATACAGTAAACCTGAAGTGAAGCATCGGAATCTAAAACTGGACTCACAGGGGAGGTTCAAATCATAGAAAGTTAGAGTGTCACTCCTCTTGTACTCAAGTCGGTATTGTGCCATTTGTATTAAATTCGGATGCAATTTCTGTGTTTCATCGTCAATAAGAAAGTCCAAGGGGTACTGTAAACCTGAAGTGAAGCATCGGAATCTAAAACTGGGCTCACAGGAGAGGTTCAAATCATAGAAAGTTAGAATGTTAGTCCTCTTGTACTTAAGTCGGCATTGTGCAGTTTGTATTAAATTCGGATACAATTTCTGTCTTTCATCGTCAATAAGAAGGTCCAAGGGATTTAGTATACCTTAAGTGAAGCATCGGAATCTAAAACTGGACTCGCAGGAGAGGTTCAATCACAGAATGTTAGAGCGTCAGTCCTCTTTTACTTAAGACGGCATTGTGCTATTTGTATTAATTTCTAATGCGATTTCAGTGTTTTATCGTCAACAAGAAGGTCCAAGGGATACAGTAAACCTGAAGTGAAGCATCGGAATCTAAATCTGACCTCACAGGAGAGGTTCGAATCATAGAAAGTGAGAGTGTCAGTCCTCTTGTACTTAAGTCGCCATTGTGATTTTTGTATTAAATTCGGATGCAATTTCTGTGTTTCATCGTCAATACGAAGGTCCAAGGGATACAGTAAACCTCAAGTGAAGCATCGGAATCTAAAACTGGACTCACAGGAGAGGTTCAAATCATAGAAAGTGAGAGCGTCAGTCCTCTTGTACTTAAGTCGTAATTGTGCCTTTTGAATTTAATTCCGATGCAATTTCTGTTTTTTATCGTCAATAAGAAGGTTCAAGGTATACAGTAAACCTAAAGTGAAGCATCGGAATCTAGAACTGGACTCACTCGAGAGGTTCAAATCATAGAAAGTTAGAGTGTCAGTCCTCTTGTACTTAAGTCGGCATTGTGCGTTTTGAATTTAATTACGATGCAATTTCTGTGTTTCATCGTCAATAAGAAGGTCCAAGGGATACAGTAAACCAGAAGTGAAGCATCGGAATCTAAAACTGGACTCACAGGAGAGGTTCAAAGCAAAGAAAGTGAGAGTGTCAGTCCTCGTTCACTTAAGTCGGCATTGTGTTTTTTGAATTTAATTCCGATGCAATTTCAGTGTTTCATCGTCAATAAGAAGGTCCAAGGGATACAGTAAACCTGAAGTGAAGCATCGGAATGTAAAACTGGACTCACAGGAGATGTTCAAATCATAGAAAGTGAGAGTGTCAGTCCTCTTGTACTTAAGGCTCCATTGTGATTTTTGTATTAAATTCGGATGTAATTTCTGTGTTTCATCGTCAATAAGATGGTCCAAGGCATACAGTAACCAGACGTGAAGCAAAGGAATCTAAAACTGGACTCACAGGAGAGGTTCAAATCATAGAAAGTGAGAGTGTTAGTCCTCTTCTACTTAGGTCGGCATTGTGCCCTTTGAATTTTATTCCGATGCAATTTCTGTGTTTCATCGTCAATAAGAACGTCCAAGGGATACAGTAAACCTGAAGTGAAGCATCAGAATCTTAAACTGGAGTCACAGGAGTGATTATAATCATAGAAAGTTAGAGTCTCACTCCTCTTGTACTTAAGTCGGTATTGTGAGTTTTGTATTAAATTCGGATGCAATTTCTGTCTTTCATCGTCAATAAGAAGGTCCAAGGGATTTAGTATACCTTAAGTGAAGCATCGGAATCTAAAACTGGACTCGCAGGAGAGGTTCAATCACAGAATGTTAGAGCGTCAGTCCTCTTTTACTTAAGACGGCATTGTGCTATTTGTATTAATTTCTAATGCGATTTCAGTGTTTTATCGTCAACAAGAAGGTCCAAGGGATACAGTAAACCTGAAGTGAAGCATCGGAATCTAAATCTGACCTCACAGGAGAGGTTCGAATCATAGAAAGTGAGAGTGTCAGTCCTCTTGTACTTAAGTCGCCATTGTGAATTTTGTATTAAATTCGGATGCAATTTCTGTGTTTCATCGTCAATACGAAGGTCCAAGGGATACAGTAAACCTCAAGTGAAGCATCGGAATCTAAAACTGGATTCACAGGAGAGGTTCAAATCATAGAAAGTGAGAGCGTCAGTCCTCTTGTACTTAAGTCGTAATTGTGCCTTTTGAATTTAATTCCGATGCAATTTCTGTTTTTCATCGTCAATAAGAAGGTTCAAGGTATACAGTAAACCTAAAGTGAAGCATCGGAATCTAGAACTGGACTCACTCGAGAGGTTCAAATCATAGAAAGTTAGAGTGTCAGTCCTCTTGTACTTAAGTCGGCATTGTGCGTTTTGAATTTAATTACGATGCAATTTCTGTGTTTCATCGTCAATAAGAAGGTCCAAGGGATACAGTAAACCAGAAGTGAAGCATCGGAATCTAAAACTGGACTCACAGGAGAGGTTCAAAACAAAGAAAGTGAGAGTGTCAGTCCTCTTTCACTTAAGTCGGCATTGTGTTTTTTGAATTTAATTCCGATGCAATTTCAGTGTTTCATCGTCAATAAGAAGGTCCAAGGGATACAGTAAACCTGAAGTGAAGCATCGGAATGTAAAACTGGACTCACAGGAGATGCTCAAATCATAGAAAGTGAGAGTGTCAGTCCTCTTGTACTTAAGGCTCCATTGTGATTTTTGTATTAAATTCGGATGTAATTTCTGTGTTTCATCGTCAATAAGATGGTCCAAGGCATACAGTAACCAGACGTGAAGCAAAGGAATCTAAAACTGGACTCACAGGAGAGGTTCAAATCATAGAAAGTGAGAGTGTCAGTCCTCTTCTACTTAGGTCGGCATTGTGCCTTTTGAATTTTATTCCGATGCAATTTCTGTGTTTCATCGTCAATAAGAACGTCCAAGGGATACAGTAAACCTGAAGTGAAGCATCGGAATCTAAAACTGGACTCACAGGAGAGATTCAAATCATAGAAAGTTAGAGTGACACTCCTCTTGTACTTAAGTCGGTATTGTGAGTTTTGTATTAAATTCGGATGGAATTTCTGTGTTTCATCGTCAATAAGAAGGTCCAAGGTATACAGTAAACCTGAAATGAAGCATCGGAATCAAAAACTGGACTCACAGGAGAGGTTCAAATCATAGAAAGATAGAGTGTCACTCCTCTTGTACTCAAGTCGGTATTGTGCGTTTTGTATTAAATTCCGATGCAGTTTTGTATTTTATCGTCAATAAGAAGGTCCAAGAGATACAGTAAACCTGAAGTGAAGCATCGGAATCTAATACTGACTTCACAGGAGAGGTTCAAATCATAGAAAGTGAGAGTGTCAGTCCTATTGTACTTAAGTCGGCATTGTGCCATTTGTATTAAATTCGGATGCAATTTCTGTGTTTCATCGTCAATAAGAAGGTCCAAGGCATACAGTTAACCTGAAGTGAAGCATCGGAATTTAAAACTGGACTCACAGGAGAGGTTCAAATCATAGAAAGTGAGTGTGTCAGTCCTCTTTTACTTATGTCGGGATATTGCGTTTTGAATTTAATTCCGATGCAATTTCTGTGTTTCATCGTCAATAAGAAGGTCCAAGAAATACAGTAGACCTGAAGTGAAGCATCGGAATCTAAAACTGGACTCACAGGAGAGGTTCAAATCATAGAAAGTGAGAGTGTTAGTCCTCTTCTACTTAAGTCGGCATTGTGCCTTTTGAATTTAACTCCGATGCAATTTCTGTGTTTCATCGTCAATAAGAACGTCCAAGGGATACAGTAAACCTGAAGTGAAGCATCGGAATCTAAAACTGGACTCACAGGAGGGATTCAAATCATAGAAAGTTAGAGTGACACTCCTCTTGTACTTAAGTCGGTATTGTGAGTTTTGTATTAAATTCGGATGCAATTTCTGTGTTTCATCGTCAATAAGAAGGTCCAAGGTATACAGTAAACCTGAAGTGAAGCATCGGAATCTAAAACTGGACTCACAGGTGAGGTTCAAATATTAGAAAGTTAGAGTGTCACTCCTCTTGTACTTAAGTCGACATTGTGCCATTTGTATTAAATTCGGATGCAATTCCTGTGTTTCATAGTCAATAAGAAGGTCCAAGGGATACAGTATACCTTAAGTGAAGCATCGGAATCTAAAACTGGACTCGCAGGAGAGGTTCAATCACAGAATGTTAGAACGTCAGTCCTCTTTTACTTAAGACGGCATTGTGCTATTTGTATTAATTTCTAATGCGATTTCAGTGTTTTATCGTCAACAAGAAGGTCAAAGGGATACAGTAAACCTAAAGTGAAGCATCGGAATATAAATCTGACCTCACAGGAGGGGTTCGAATCATAGAAAGTGAGAGTGTCAGTCCTCTTGTACTTAAGTCGCCATTGTGATTTTTGTATTAAATTCGGATGCAATTTCTGTGTTTCATCGTCAATACGAAGGTCCAAGGGATACAGTAAACCTCAAGTGAAGCATCGGAATCTAAAACTGGACTCACAGGAGAGGTTCAAATCATAGAAAGTGAGAGTGTCAGTCCTCTTGTACTTAAGTCGTAATTGTGCTTTTGAATTTAATTCCGATGCAATGTCTGTGTTTCATCGTCAATAAGAACGTCCAAGGGATACAGTAAACCTGAAGTGAAGCATCGGAATCTAAAACTGGACTCACAGGAGAGATTCAAATCATAGAAAGTTAGAGTGACACTCCTCTTGTACTTAAGTCGGTATTGTGAGTTTTGTATTAAATTCGGATGGAATTTCTGTGTTTCATCGTCAATAAGAAGGTCCAAGGTATACAGTAAACCTGAAGTGAAGCATCGGAATCTAAAACTGTACTCACAGGAGAGGTTCAAATCATAGAAAGATAGAGTGTCACTCCTCTTGTACTCAAGTCGGTATTGTGCGTTTTGTATTAAATTCCGATGCAGTTTTGTATTTTATCGTCAATAAGAAGGTCCAAGGGATACAGTAAACCTGGAGTGAAGCATCGGAATCTAAAACTGACTTCACAGGAGAGGTTCAAATCATAGAAAGTGAGAGTGTTAGTCCTCTTCTACTTAGGTCGGCATTGTGCCTTTTGAATTTAATTCCGATGCAATTTTTGTGTTTCATCGTCAATAAGAACGTCCAAGGGATACAGTAAACCTGAAGTGAAGCATCGGAATCTAAAACTGGACTCACAGGAGGGATTCAAATCATAGAAAGTTAGAGTGACACTCCTCTTGTACTTAAGTCGGTATTGTGAGTTTTGTATTAAATTCGGATGCAATTTCTGTGTTTCATCGTCAATAAAAAGGTCCAAGGTATACAGTAAACCTGAAGTGAAGCATAGGAATCTAAAACTCGACTCACAGGTGAGGTTCAAATCATAGAAAGTTAGAGTGTCACTCCTCTTGTACTTAAGTCGACATTGTGCCATTTGTATTAAATTCGGATGCAATTCCTGTGTCTCATAATCAATAAGAAGGTCCAAGAGATACACTAAACCTGAAGTGAAGCATCGGAATCTAAAACTGGATTCACAGGAGAGGTTCAAATCATAGAAAGTGAGAGTGTCAGTCCTCTTGTACTTAAGCCGCCATTGTGATTTTTGTATTAAATTCGGATGCAATTTCTGTGTTTCATCGTCAATAAGAAGTACCAAGGGATACAGTAAACCTGAAGTGAAGCATCGGAATCTAAATCTGGACTCACAGGAGAGATGCAAATCATAGAAAGTTGATGTGTCAGTCCTCTTGTACTTGAGTCGGCATTGTACCTTTAGTATTAAATTCGGATACAAACTCTATGTTTCATCGTCAATTAGAAGTCCAAGAATACAGTAAACCTGAAGTGAAGCATCGGAATGTAAAACTAGACTCACAGGAGAGGTTCAAATCATAGAAAGTGAGAGTGTCAGTCCTCTTGTACTTAAGTCGGCATTGTGCCTTTTGAATTTGATTCCGATTCAATTTCTGTGTTTCATCGTCAATAAGAAGCTGCAAGGTATACAGTAAATCTGAAGTGAAGCATCGGAATCTAAAACTGGACTCACAGGAGAGGTTCAAATCATAGAAAGTGAGAGTGTTCGTCCTCTTCTACTTAGGTCGGCACTGTGCATTTTGAATTTAATTCCGATGCAATTTCTGTGTTTCATCGTCAATAAGAACGTCCAAGAGATACAGTAAACCTGAAGTGAAGCATCGGAATCTAAAACTTGACTCACAGGAGAGGTTCGAATCATAGAAAGTGAGAGTGACATTCCTCTTGTACTTAAGTCGGCATTGTGCCATTTGTATTAAATTCGGATGCAATTTCTGTGTTTCATCGTCAATAAGAATGTCCAAGTGATACAGTAAACCTGAGGTGAAGCATCGGAATCTAAAACTGGACTCACAGGAGAGGTTCAAATCATAGATAGTGAGAGTGTCAGTCCTCTTGTACTTAAGTCGCCATTGTGCCTTTTGTATTAAATTCGGATGCAGTTTCTGTGTTTAATCGTCAATAAGAAGGTCCAAGGGATACAGTAAACCTGAAGTAAAGCATCGGAATCTAAAACTGGACTCAAAGGAGAGGTTCAAATCATAGAAAGTTAGAGTGTCAGTCCTCTTGTACTTAAGTCGGCATTGTGCCTTTTGTATTAAATTCGGATGCTAACTCTGTGTTTCATCGTCAATAAGAAGGTCCAAGGGATACAGTAAACATGAAGTGAAGCATCACAATCTAAAATTGGACTCACAGGAGAGGTACAAATCATAGAAAGTTAGAGTGTCAGTCCTCTTGTACTTAAGTCGGCATTGTGCCTTTTGAATTTCATTCCGGTGCTATTTCTGTGGTTCATTGTCAATTAGAAGGTCCATGGGATACAGTAAACCTTAAGTGAAGCATCGGAATCTAAAACTGGACTCACAGGAGAGGTTCAAATCATAGAAAGTGAGAGTGTCAGTCCTCTTTTACTTAAGTCGGCATTGTGCGCTTTAATTTGATTCCGATGCAATATCTGTGTTTCATCTTCTATAAGAAGGTCCAAGGGATACAGTAAACCTGAAGTGAAGCATCGGAATCTAAAACTGGACTCACAGGAGATGTTCAAATCATAGAAAGTGAGATTGTCGGTCCTCTTCTACTAAAGTCGCCATTGTGATTTTTGTATTAAATTCGGTTTCAATTTTTGTGTTTCATCGTCAATAAGAAGGTGCAAGGGATACAGTAAACCTGAAGTGAAGCATCGGAATCTAAAACTGGACTCACAGGAAAGGTGCAAATCATAGAAAGTTAGAGTGTCAGGCCTCTTGTACTTAAGTCGGCATTGTACCTTTTGTATTAAATTCGGATGCAATATCTGTGTTTCATCGTCAATAAGAAGGTCCAAGGGATACAGTAAACCTGAAGTGAAGCATCGGAATGTAAAACTGGACTCACAGGAGAGGTTCAAATCATAGAAAGTGAGAGTGTTCGTCCTCTTCTACTTAGGTCGGCACTGTGCATTTTGAATTTAATGCCGATGCAATTTCTGTGTTTCATCGTCAATAAGAACGTCCAAGAGATACAGTAAACCTGAAGTGAAGCATCGGAATCTAAAACTTGACTCACAGGAGAGGTTCGAATCATAGAAAGTGAGAGTGTCATTCCTCTTGTACTTAAGTCGGCATTGTGCCATTTGTATTAAATTCGGATGCAATTTCTGTGTTTCATCGTCAATAAGAATGTCCAAGTGATACAGTAAACCTGAGGTGAAGCATCGGAATCTATAACTGGACTCACAGGAGAGGTTCAAATCATAGATAGTGAGAGTGTCAGTCCTCTTGTACTTAAGTCGCCATTGTGCCTTTTGTATTAAATTCGGATGCAGTTTCTGTGTTTAATCGTCAATAAGAAGGTCCAAGGGATACAGTAAACCTGAAGTAAAGCATCGGAATCTAAAACTGGACTCAAAGGAGAGGTTCAAATCATAGAAAGTTAGAGTGTCAGTCCTCTTGTACTTAAGTCGGCATTGTGCCTTTTGTATTAAATTCGGATGCTAACTCTGTGTTTCATCGTCAATAAGAAGGTCCAAGGGATACAGTAAACATGAAGTGAAGCATCACAAACTAAAATTGGACTCACAGGAGAGGTACAAATCATAGAAAGTTAGAGTGTCAGTCCTCTTGTACTTAAGTCGGCATTGTGCCTTTTGAATTTCATTCCGGTGCTATTTCTGTGGTTCATTGTCAATTAGAAGGTCCATGGGATACAGTAAACCTTAAGTGAAGCATCGGAATCTAAATCTGGACTCACAGGAGAGGTGCAAATCATAGAAAGTTAGTGTGTCAGTCCTCTTGTACTTGAGTCGGCATTGTACCTTTAGTATTAAATTCGGATACAAACTCGATGTTTCATCGTCAATTAGAAGTCCAAGAATACAGTAAACCTGAAGTGAAGCATCGGAATGTAAAACTAGACTCACAGGAGAGGTTCAAATCATAGAAAGTGAGAGTGTCAGTCCTCTTGTACTTAAGTCGGCATTGTGCTTTTTGAATTTGATTCCGATTCAATTTCTGTGTTTCATCGTCAATAAGAAGCTGCAAGGTATACAGTAAATCTGAAGTGAAGCATCGGAATCTAAAACTGGACTCACAGGAGAGGTTCAAATCATAGAAAGTGAGAGTGTTCGTCCTCTTCTACTTAGGTCGGCACTGTGCATTTTGAATTTAATTCCGATGCAATTTCTGTGTTTCATCGTCAATAAGAACGTCCAAGAGATACAGTAAACCTGAAGTGAAGCATCGGAATCTAAAACTTGACTCACAGGAGAGGTTCGAATCATAGAAAGTGAGAGTGTCATTCCTCTTGTACTTAAGTCGGCATTGTGCCATTTGTATTAAATTCGGATGCAATTTCTGTGTTTCATCGTCAATAAGAATGTCCAAGTGATACAGTAAACCTGAGGTGAAGCATCGGAATCTAAAACTGGACTCACAGGAGAGGTTCAAATCATAGATAGTGAGAGTGTCAGTCCTCTTGTACTTAAGTCGCCATTGTGCCTTTTGTATTAAATTCGGATGCAGTTTCTGTGTTTAATCGTCAATAAGAAGGTCCAAGGGATACAGTAAACCTGAAGTAAAGCATCGGAATCTAAAACTGGACTCAAAGGAGAGGTTCAAATCATAGAAAGTTAGAGTGTCAGTCCTCTTGTACTTAAGTCGGCATTGTGCCTTTTGTATTAAATTCGGATGCTAACTCTGTGTTTCATCGTCAATAAGAAGGTCCAAGGGATACTGTAAACATGAAGTGAAGCATCACAATCTAAAATTGGACTCACAGGAGAGGTACAAATCATAGAAAGTTAGAGTGTCAGTCCTCTTGTACTTAAGTCGGCATTGTGCCTTTTGAATTTCATTCCGGTGCTATTTCTGTGGTTCATTGTCAATTAGAAGGTCCATGGGATACAGTAAACCTTAAGTGAAGCATCGGAATCTAAAACTGGACTCACAGGAGAGGTTCAAATCATAGAAAGTGAGAGTGTCAGTCCTCTTTTACTTAAGTCGGCATTGTGCGCTTTAATTTGATTCCGATGCAATATCTGTATTTCATCTTCTATAAGAAGGTCCAAGGGATACAGTAAACCTGAAGTGAAGCATCGGAATCTAAAACTGGACTCACAGGAGATGTTCAAATCATAGAAAGTGAGATTGTCGGTCCTCTTCTACTAAAGTCGCCATTGTGATTTTTGTATTAAATTCGGTTTCAATTTTTGTGTTTCATCGTCAATAAGAAGGTGCAAGGGATACAGTAAACCTGAAGTGAAGCATCGGAATCTAAAACTGGACTCACAGGAAAGGTGCAAATCATAGAAAGTTAGAGTGTCAGGCCTCTTGTACTTAAGTCGGCATTGTACCTTTTGTATTAAATTCGGATGCAATATCTGTGTTTCATCGTCAATAAGAAGGTCCAAGGGATACAGTAAACCTGAAGTGAAGCATCGGAATGTAAAACTGGACTCACAGGAGAGGTTCAAATCATAGAAAGTGAGAGTGTCAGTCCTCTTGTACTTAAGTCGGCATTGTTCCTTTTGAATTTAATTCCGATCAATTTCTGTGTTTATACGTCAATAAGAAGGTGCAATGTATACTGTAACCCTAAAGTGAAGCATCGGAATTTAAAACTGGACTCACAGGAGAGGTTCAATTCATGGAATGTGAGAGTGTTAGTCGTCTTCTACTTAGGTCGGCACTGTGCCTTTTGAATTTAATTCCGAAGCAATTTCTGTGTTTCATCGTCAATAAGAACGTCCAAGGGATACAGTAAACCTGAAGTGAAGCATCGGAATCTAAAACTGGACTCACAGGAGAGTTTCAAATCATAGAAAGTTAGAGTGTCACTCCGCTTGTATTTAAGTCGGTAATGTGCCTTTTGTATTAAATTAGGATGCAATTTCTGTGTTTCATCGTCAATAAGAAGGCCCAAGGTATACAGCAAACCTTAAGTGAAGCATCGGAATCGAAAACTGGACTCGCAGGAGAGGTTCAAATCACAGAATGTTAGAGCGTAAGTCCTCTTTTACTTAAGACGGCATTGTGCTATTTGCATTAATTTCGGATGCGATTTCTGAGTTTTATCGTCAACAAGAAGGTCCAAGGGATACAGTAACCATGAAGTGAAGCATCGGAATCTAAATCTGTCCTCACAGGAGAGGTTCGAATCATAGAGAGTGAGAGTGTCAGTCCTCTTGTACTTAAGTCGGCATTGTGCCATTTGTATTAAATTCGGATGCAATTTTTGTGTTTCATCGTCAATAAGAAGGTCCAACAGATACAGTAAACCTGAGGTGAAGCATCGGAATCTAAAACTGGACTCACAGGAGAGGTTCAACTCATACAAAGAGAGAGTGACAGTCCTCTTGTAATTAAGTCCATATTGTGACTTTTGTATTAATTTTGGATGCAATTTCTGTGTTACATCGTCAATAAGAAGGTCCAAAGGATACAGTAAACCTGAAGTGAAGCATCGGAATCTAAAACTCCACTCACGGGAGAGGTTCAAATCAAAGAAAGTTAGAATGTCAGTCCTCTAGTACTTAAGTCGGCATTGTGCCATTTGTATTAAATTCGGGTGCAAAGTCTGTGTTTGATCGTCATTACAAAGGTCCAAGGGATACAGTAAACCTGAAGTGAAGCATCGGAATCTAAAACTGGACTCACATGAGTGGTTCAAATCATAGAAAGTTAGAGTGTCAGTCCTCTTGTACTTAAGTCGGCATTGTGCCTTTTGAATTTAATTCCGATGCAATTTCTGTGTTTCATCGTCAATAAGAAGGTCCAAGGGGTACAGTAAACCTGAAGTGAAGCATCGGAAACTAATAATGGACTCACAGCAGAGTTTCAAATCATAGAAAGTGAGAGTGTCAGTCCTCTTTTACTTAAGTCGATATTGTCCGGTTTGAATTTAATTCCGATGCAATTTTTATGTTTCATCGTCTATAAGAAGGTCCAACGGATACAGTAAACCTGAAGTGAAGCATCGGAATCTAAAACTGGACTCACAGGAGATGTTCAAATCATAGAAAGTGAGAGTGTCAGTCCTCTTGTACTTAAGTCGCCATTGTGATTTTTGTGTTAAATTCGGATGCAATTTCTGTGTTTCATCGTCAATACGAAGGTGCAAGGGATACAGTAAACCTGAAGTGAAGCATCAGAATCTAAAACTGGACTCACACAAGAGGTTCAAATCATAGAAAGTGAGAGTGTCAGTCCTCTTGTACTTAAGTCGGAATTGTGCCTTTTGAATTTAATTCCGATGCAATTTCTGTTTTTCATCGTCAACAAGAACGTCCAAGGGATACAGTAAACCTCAAGTGAAACATCGGAATCTAAAACTGGACTCACAGGAGAGGTTCAAAACAAAGAAAGTGAGAGTGTCAGTCCTCTTTTACTTAAGTCGGCATTGTGTGTTTTGAATTTAATTCCGATGCAATTTCTGTGTTTCATCGTCAATAAGAAGGTCCAAGAGATACAGTAAACCTGAAGTGAAGCATCGGAATCTAAAAGTGGACTCACAGGAGATGTTTCAATCATTGAAAGTGAGAGTGTCAGTCATCTTGTACTTAAGTCGGAATTGTGCCTTTTGAATTTAATTCCGATGCAATTTCTGTTTTTCATCGTCAATAAGAACCTCCAAGGGATACAGTAAACCTGAAGTGAAGCATCGGAATCTAAAACTGGACTCACAGGAGAGGTTCAAATCGTAGAAAGTGCGAGTGTCAGTCCTCTAGTACTTAAGTCGGCATTGAGCCTTTTGAATTTAATTCCGATGCAATTTCTGTGTTTCATCGTCAATAAGAAGGTGCAAGGTATACAGTAAACCTGAAGTGAAGCATCGGAATCTAAAACTGGACTTACAGGAGAGTTTCAAATCATAGAAAGTGAGAGTGTTAGTCCTCTTCTACTTAGGTCGGCATTGTGCCTTTTGAATTTAATTCCAATGCAATTACTGTGTTTCATCGTCTATAAGAACGTCCAAGGGATACAGTAAACCTGAAGTGAAGCATCGGAATCTAAAACTGGAGTCACAGAAGTGATTATAATCATAGAAAGTTAGAGTGTCACTCCTCTTGTACTTAAGTCGGTATTGTGAGTTTTGTATTAAATTCGGATGCAATTTCTGTGTTTCATCGTCAATAAGAAGGCCCAAGGTATACAGTAAACCTGAAGTGAAGCATCGGAATCTAAAACTGGACTCACATGAGAGGTTCAAATCACAGAAAGTTAGAGTGTCACTCCTCTTGTACTCAAGTCGGTATTGTGCCATTTGTATTAAATTCGGATGCAATTTCTGTGTTTCATCGTCAATAAGAAAGTCCAAGGGGTACAGTAAACCTGAAGTGAAGCATCGGAATCTAAAACTGGACTCAAAGGAGAGGTTCAAATCATAGAAAATTAGAATGTAAGTCCTCTTGTACGTAAGTCGGCATTGTGCCTTTTGTATTAAATTAGGATGCAATTTCTGTGTTTCATCGTCAATAAGAAGGTCCAAGGTATACAGCAAACCTTAAGTGAAGCATCGGAATCGAAAACTGGACTCGCAGGAGAGGTTCAAATCACAGAATGTTAGAGCGTAAGTCCTCTTTTACTTAAGACGGCATTGTGCTATTTGTATTAATTTCGGATGCGATTTCTGAGTTTTATCGTCAACAAGAAGGTCCAAGGGATACAGTAACCATGAAGTGAAGCATCGGAATCTAAATCTGTCCTCACAGGAGAGGTTCGAATCATAGAGAGTGAGAGTGTCAGTCCTCTTGTACTTAAGTCGGCATTGTGCCATTTGTATTAAATTCGGATGCAATTTCTGTGTTTCATCGTCAATAAGAAGGTCCAACAGATACAGTAAACCTGAGGTGAAGCATCGGAATCTAAAACTGGACTCACAGGAGAGGTTCAACTCATACAAAGTGAGAGTGTCAGTCCTCTTGTAATTAAGTCCATATTGTGACTTTTGTATTAATTTTGGATGCAATTTCTGTGTTACATCGTCAATAAGAAGGTCCAAAGGATACAGTAAACCTGAAGTGAAGCATCGGAATCTAAAACTGGACTCACGGGAGAGGTTCAAATCAAAGAAAGTTAGAATGTCAGTCCTCTAGTACTTAAGTCGGCATTGTGCCATTTGTATTAAATTCGGGTGCAAAGTCTGTGTTTGATCGTCATTACAAAGTTCCAAGGGATACAGTAAACCTGAAGTGAAGCATCGGAATCTAAAACTGGACTCACATGAGTGGTTCAAATCATAGAAAGTTAGAGTGTCAGTCCTCTTGTACTTAAGTCGGCATTGTGCCTTTTGAATTTAATTCCGATGCAATTTCTGTGTTTCATCGTCAATAAGAAGGTCCAAGGGATACAGTAAACCTGAAGTGAAGCATCGGAAACTAATAATGGACTCACAGCAGAGTTTCAAATCATAGAAAGTGAGAGTGTCAGTCCTCTTTTACTTAAGTCGATATTGTCCGGTTTGAATTTAATTCCGATGCAATTTTTATGTTTCATCGTCTATAAGAAGGTCCAACGGATACAGTAAACCTGAAGTGAAGCATCGGAATCTAAAACTGGACTCACAGGAGATGTTCAAATCATAGAAAGTGAGAGTGTCAGTCCTCTTGTACTTAAGTCGCCATTGTGATTTTTGTGTTAAATTCGGATGCAATTTCTGTGTTTCATCGTCAATACGAAGGTCCAAGGGATACAGTAAACCTGAAGTGAAGCATCGGAATCTAAAACTGGACTCACAGGGAGGTTCAAATCATAGAAAGTGAGAGTGTCAGTCCTCTTGTACTTAAGTCGGAATTGTGCCTTTTGAATTTAATTCCGATGCAATTTCTGTTTTTCATCGTCAACAAGAACGTCCAAGGGATACAGTAATACTGAAGTGAAGCATCGGAATCTAAAACTGGAGTCACAGGAGTGATTATAATCATAGAAAGTTAGAGTGTCACTCCTCTTGTACTTAAGTTGGTATTGTGAGTTATGTATTAAATTCGGATGCAATTTCTGTGTTGCATCGTCAATAAGAAGGCCCAAGGAATACAGTAAACCTGAAGTGAAGCATCGGAATCTAAAACTGGACTCACAGGAGAGGTTCAAATCACAGAAAGTTAGAGCGTCACTCCTCTTGTACTCAAGTCGGTATTGTGCCATTTGTATTACATTCGGATGCAATTTCTGTGTTTCTTCGTCAATAAGGAAGTCCAAGGGGTACAGTAAACCTGAAGTGAAGCATCGGAATCTAAAACTGGACTCAAAGGAGAGGTTCAAATCATAGAAAGTTAGAATGTAAGTCCTCTTGTACGTAAGTCGGCATTGTGCCTTTTGTATTAAATTCGGATGCAATTTCTGCCTTTCATCGTCAATAAGAAGGTCCAAGGGATACAGTAAACCTTAAGTGAAGCATCGGAATCTACAACTGGACTCGTAGGAGAGGTTCAATCACAGAATGTTCGAGCGTTAGTCCTCTTTTACTTAAGACGGCATTGTGCTATTTGTATTAATTTCTAATGCGATTTCAGTGTTTTATCGTCAACATGAAGGTCCAAGGGATGCAGTAAACCTGAAGTGAAGCATCGGAATCTAAATCTGACCTCACAGGAGAGGTTCGAATCATAGAAAGTTAGAGTGTCAGTCCTCTTGTACTTAAGTCGGCATTGTACCTTTTGTATTAAATGCGGATGCAAACTCTGTGTTTCATCGTCAATTAGAAGGTCCAAGGGATACAGTAAACCTGAAGTGAAGCATCGGAATCTAAATCTTGACTCACAGGAGAGGTTCAAATCATAGAAAGTGAGAGTGTCAGTCCTCTTGTACTTAAGTCGGAATTGTGCCTTTTGAATTTAATTCCGATGCAATTTCTGTTTTTCATCGTCAATAAGAAGGTTCAAGGTATACAGTAAACCTGAAGTGAAGCATCGGAAACTAAATCTGACCTCACAGGAGAAGTTCGAATCATGGAAAGTGAGAGTATCAGTGCTCTTGTACTTAAGTCGGCATTGTGCCATTTGTACTAAATTCGGATGCAATTTCTGTGAATCATCGTCAATAAGAAGGTCCAAGGGATACAGTAAACCTGAAGTGAAGCATTGGAATCTAAAACTGGACTCACAGGATAGGTTCAAATCATAGAAAGTGAGAGTGTCAGTCCTCTTGTATTTAAGTCGGCATTTGGCCTTTTGTATTGAATTCGGATGCAATTCCTGTGTTTCATAGTCAATAAGAAGGTCGAAGGGATACACTAAACCTGAAGTGAAACATCGGAATCTAAAACTGGAGTCACAGGAGAGGTTCAAACAATAGAAAGTTAGAGTGTAACTCCTCTTGTACTTAAGTCGGTATTGTGCGTTTTGTATTAAATTCGGATGCAGTTTCTGTGTTTTATCGCCAATAAGAAGGTCCAAGGGATACAGTAAACCTGAAGTGAAGCATCGGAATCTAAAACTGACTTCACAGGAGAGGTTCAAATCATAGAAAGTGAGAGTGTCTGTCCTATTGTACTTAATTCGGCATTGTGCCATTTGTATTAAAATCGGATGCAATTTCTGTGTTTCATCGTCAATAAGAAGGTCCAACGGAAACAGTAAACCTGAAGTGAAGCATCGGAATCTAAAACTGGACTCACTGGAGAGGATCGAATCATAGAGAGTGAGAGTGTCAGTCCTCTTGTACTTAAGTTGGCATTGTGCCATTTGTATTAAATTCGGATGCAATTTCTGTGTTTCATCGTCAATAAGAAAGTCCAACAGATACAGTAAACCTGAGGTGAAGCATCGGAATCTAAACTGGACTCACAGGAGAGGTTCAAATCATACAAAGTGAGAGTGTCAGTCTTCTTGTAATTAAGTCACCATTGTGACTTTTGTATTAATTTCGGATGCAATTTCTGTGTTTCATCGTCAATAAGAAGGTCCAAGGGATACAGTAAACCTGAAGTGAAGCATCGGAATCTAATAATGGACTCACAGCAGAGTTTCAAATCATAGAAAGTGAGATTGTCAGTCCTCTTTTACTTAAGTCGTTATTGCGCGGTTTGAATTTAATTCCGATGCAAATTCTATGTTTCATCGTCTATAAGAAGGTCCAAGGTATACAGTAAACCTGAAGTGAAGCATCGGAATCTAAAACTGGACTCACAGGAGATGTCCAAATCATAGAAAGTGAGAGTGTCAGTCCTCTTGTACTTAAGTCGCCATTGTGATTTTTGTACTAAATTCGGATGCAATTTCTGTGTTTCATCGTCAATACGAAGGTCCAAGGGATAGAGTAAACCTAAAGTGAAGCATCGGAATCTAAAACTGGACTCACAGGAGAGGTTCAAATCATAGAAAGTTAGAGTGTCAGTCCTCTTGTACTTAAGTCGGCATTGTACCTTTTGTATTAAATTCGGATGCAAACTCTGTGTTTCATCGTCAATTAGAAGGTCCAAGGGATACAGTAAACCTGAAGTGAAGCATCGGAATCTAAAACTGGACTCACAGGAGAGGTTCAAATCATACAAACTGAGAGTGTCAGTCCTCTTGTACTTAAGTCGGAATGGTGCCTTTTGAATTTATTTCCGATGCATTTTCTGTGTTTCATCGTCAATAAGAAGGTCCAAGAGATACAGTAAACCTGAAGTGAAGCATCGGAATCTAAAACTGGACTCACAGGAGATGTTCAAATCATTGAAAGTGAGAGTGTCAGTCCTCTTGTACTTAAGTCGCCATTGTGATTTTTGTATAAAATTCGGATGTAATTTCTGTGTTTCATCGTCAATAAGAAGGTCCATGGTATACAGTAACCTGAAGTGAAGCAAAGGAATCTAAAACTGGACTCACAGGGAGGTTCAAATCATAGTAAGTTAGAGTGTCAGTCCTCTTGCACTTAAGTCGGTATTGTTCCTTTTGTATTAAATTCGGATGCAAACTCTGTGTTTCATCGTCAATTAGAAGGTCCAAGGGATACAGTAAACCTGAAGTGAAGCATCAGAATCTAAAACTGGACTCACAGGAAAGGTTCAAATCATAGAAAGTGAGAGTGTCAGTCTTCTAGTACTTAAGTCGGCATTGAGCCTTTTTAATTTAATTCCGATGCAATTTCTGTGTTTCATCGTCAATAAGAAGGTGCAAGGTATACTGTAAACCTGAAGTGAAACATCGGAATCTAAAACTGGACTTACAGGAGAGGTTCAAATCATAGAAAATGAGAGTGTTAGTCCTCTTCTACTTAGGTCGGCATTGTGCCTTTTGAATTTATTTCCGATGCAATTTCTGTGTTTCATCGTCTATAAGAACGTCCAAGGGATACAGTAAACCTGAAGTGAAGCATCGGAATCTTAAACTGGAGTCACAGGAGTGATTACAATCATAGAAAGTTAGAGTGTCACTCCTCTTGTACTTAAGTCGGTATTGTGAGTTTTGTATTAAATTCGGATGCAATTTCTGTGTTTCATCGTCAATAAGAAGGCCCAAGGTATACAGTAAACCTGAAGTAAAGCATCGGAATCTAAAACTGGACTCACAGGAGAGGTTCAAATCATAGAAAGTCAGAGTGTCACTCCCTTTGTACTCAAGTCGGTATTGTGCCATTTGTATTAAATTCGGATGCAATTTCTGTGTTTCATCGTCAATAAGAAAGTCCAAGGGGTACTGTAAACCTGAAGTGAAGCATCGGAATCTAAAACTGGACTTACAGGAGAGGTTCAAATCATAGAAAGTTAGAATGTAAGTCCTCTTGTACTTAAGTCGGCATTGTGCCTTTTGTATTAAATTCGGATGCAATTTCTGTCTTTCATCGTCAATAAGAAGGTCCAAGGGATTCAGTATACCTTAAGTGAAGCATCGGAATCTAAAACTGGACTCGCAGGAGAGGTTCAATCACAGAATGTTAGAGCGTCAGTCCTCTTTTACTTAAGACGGCATTGTGCTATTTGTATTGATTTCTAATGCGATTTCAGTGTTTTATCGTCAACAAGAAGGTCCAAGGGATACAGTAAACCTGAAGTGAAGCATCGGAATCTAAATCTGACCTCACAGGAGAGGTTCGAATCATAGAAAGTGAGAGTGTCAGTCCTCTTGTACTTAAGTCGCCATTGTGATTTTTGTATTAAATTCGGATGCAATTTCTGTGTTTCATCGTCAATACGAAGGTCCAAGGGATACAGTAAACCTCAAGTGAAGCATCGGAATCTAAAACTGGACTCACAGGAGAGGTTCAAATCATAGAAAGTGAGAGTGTCAGTCCTCTTGTACTTAAGTCGGAATTGTGCCTTTTGAATTTAATTCCGATGCAATTTCTGTTTTTCATCGTCAATAAGAAGGTTCAAGGTATACAGTAAACCTGAAGTGAAGCCTCGGAATCTAAATCTGACCTCACAGGAGAGGTTCAAATCATAGAAAGTGAGAGAGTCAGTCCTATTGTACTTAAGTCGGCATTGTGCCATTTGTATTAAATTCGGATGCAATTTCTGTGTTTCATCGTCAATAAGAAGGTCCAACGGAAACAGTAAACCTGAAGTGAAGCATCGGAATCTAAAACTGGACTCACTCGAGAGGTTCAAATCATAGAAAGTTAGAGTGTCAGTCCTCTTGTACTTAAGTCGGCATTGTGCGTTTTGAATTTAATTACGATGCAATTTCTGTGTTTCATCGTCAATAAGAAGGTCCAAGGGATACAGTAAACCTGAAGTGAAGCATCGGAATCTAAAACTGGACTCACAGGAGAGGTTCAAAACAAAGAAAGTGAGAGTGTCAGTCCTCTTTCACTTAAGTCGGCATTGTGTTTTTTGAATTTAATTCCGATGCAATTTCAGTGTTTCATCGTCAATAAGAAGGTCCAAGGGATACAGTAAACCTGAAGTGAAGCATCGGAATCTAAAACTGGACTCACAGGAGATGTTCAAATCATAGAAAGTGAGAGGGTCAGTCCTCTTGTACTTAAGGCTCCATTGTGATTTTTGTATTAAATTCGGATGTAATTTCTGTGTTTCATCGTCAATAAGATGGTCCAAGGTATACAGTAACCTGAAGTGAAGCAAAGGAATCTAAAACTGGACTCACAGGAGAGGTTCAAACCATAGAATGTTAGAGTGTCAGTCCTCTTGCACTTAAGTCGGCATTGTACCTTTTGTATTAAATTCGGATGCAAACTCTGTGTTTCATCGTCAATTAGAAGGTCCAAGGGATACAGTAAACCTGAAGTGAAGCATCGGAATCTAAAACTGGACTCACAGGAGGGGTTCAAATCATAGAAAGTGAGAGTGTTAGTCCTCTTCTACTTAGGTCGGCATTGTGCCTTTTGAATTTAATTCCGATGCAATTTCTGTGTTTCATCGTCAATAAGAACGTCCAAGGGATACAGTAAACCTGAAGTGAAGCATCGGAATCTAAAACTGGACTCACAGGAGAGATTCAAATCATAGAAAGTTAGAGTGACACTCCTCTTTTACTTAAGTCGGTATTGTGAGTTTTGTATTAAATTCGGATGGAATTTCTGTGTTTCGTCGTCAATAAGAAGGTCCAAGGTATACAGTAAACCTGAAGTGAAGCATCGGAATCTAAAACTGGACTCACAGGAGAGGTTCAAATCATAGAAAGATAGAGTGTCACTCCTCTTGTACTCAAGTCGGTATTGTGCGTTTTGTATTAAATTCCGATGCAGTTTTGTATTTTATCGTCAATAAGAAGGTCCAAGGGATATAGTAAACCTGAAGTGAAGCATCGGAATCTAAAACTGACTTCACAGGTGAGGTTCAAATCATAGAAAGTTAGAGTGTCACTCCTCTTGTACTTAAGTCGACATTGTGCCATTTGTATTAAATTCGGATGCTATTTCTGTGTTTCATCGTCAATAAGAAGGTCCAAGGGATACACTAAACCTGAAGTGAAACATCGGAATCTAAAACTGGACTCACAGCGGAGGTTCAAATCATAGAAAGTAAGAGTGTAACTCCTCTTGTACTTAAGTCGGTATTGTGCGTTTTGTATTAAATTCCGATGCAGTTTCTATTTTATCGTCAATAAGAAGGTCCAAGGAATACAGTTAACCTGAAGTGAAGCATCGGAATCTAAAACTGACTTTACAGGAGAGGTTCAAGTCATAGAAAGTGAGAGTGTCAGTCCTATTGTACGTAAGTCGGCATTGTGCATTTGTATTAAATTCGGATGCAATTTCTGTGTATCATCGTCAATAAGAAAGTCCAAGGGGTACTGTAAACCTGAAGTGAAGCATCGGAATCTAAAACTGGACTCACAGGAGAGGTTCAAATCATAGAGAGTTAGAATGTAAGTCCTCTTGTACTTAAGTCGGCATTGTGCCTTTTGTATTAAATTCGGATGCAATTTCTGTCTTTCATCGTCAATAAGAAGGTCCAAGGGATTCAGTATACCTTAAGTGAAGCATCGGAATCTAAAACTGGACTCGCAGCAGAGGTTCAATCACAGAATGTTAGAGCGTCAGTCCTCTTTTACTTAAGACGGCATTGTGCTATTTGTATTAATTTCTAATGCGATTTCAGTGTTTTATCGTCAACAAGAAGGTCCAAGGGATACAGTAAACCTGAAGTGAAGCATCGGAATCTAAATCTGACCTCACAGGAGAGGTTCGAATCATAGAAAGTGAGAGTGTCAGTCCTCTTGTACTTAAGTCGCCATTGTGATTTTTGTATTAAATTCGGATGCAATTTCTGTGTTTCATCGTCAATACGAAGGTCCAAGGGATACAGTAAACCTCAAGTGAAGCATCGGAATCTAAAACTGGACTCACAGGAGAGGTTCAAATCATAGAAAGTGAGAGTGTCAGTCCTCTTGTACTTAAGTCGGAATTGTGCCTTTTGAATTTAATTCCGATGCAATTTCTGTTTTTCATCGTCAATAAGAAGGTTCAAGGTATACAGTAAACCTGGAGTGAAGCATCGGAATCTAAATCTGACCTCACAGGAGAGGTTCAAATCATAGAAAGTGAGAGTGTCAGTCCTATTGTACTTAAGTCGGCATTGTGCCATTTGTATTAAATTCGGATGCAATTTCTGTGTTTCATCGTCAATAAGAAGGTCCAACGGAGACAGTAAACCTGAAGTGAAGCATCGGAATCTAAAACTGGACTCACTCGAGAGGTTCAAATCATAGAAAGTTAGAGTGTCAGTCCTCTTGTACTTAAGTCGGCATTGTGCGTTTTGAATTTAATTACGATGCAATATCTGTGTTTCATCGTCAATAAGAAGGTCCAAGGGATACAGTAAACCTGAAGTGAAGCATCGGAATCTAAAACTGGACTCACAGGAGAGGTTCAAAACAAAGAAAGTGAGAGTGTCAGTCCTCTTTCACTTAAGTCGGCATTGTGTTTTTTGAATTTAATTCCGATGCAATTTCAGTGTTTCATCGTCAATAAGAAGGTCCAAGGGATACAGTAAACCTGAAGTGAAGCATCGGAATCTAAAACTGGACTCACAGGAGATGTTCAAATCATAGAAAGTGAGAGTGTCAGTCCTCTTGTACTTAAGGCTCCATTGTGATTTTTGTATTAAATTCGGATGTAATTTCCGTGTTTCATCGTCAATAAGATGGTCCAAGGTATACAGTAACCTGAAGTGAAGCAAAGGAATCTAAAACTGGACTCACAGGAGAGGTTCAAATCATAGAATGTTAGAGTGTCAGTCCTCTTGCACTTAAGTCCGCATTGTACCTTTTGTATTAAATTCGGATGCAAACTCTGTGTTTCATCGTCAATTAGAAGGTCCAAGGGATACAGTAAACCTGAAGTGAAGCATTGGAATCTAAAACTGGACTCACAGGAGGGGTTCAAATCATAGAAAGTGAGAGTGTTAGTCCTCTTCTACTTAGGTCGGCATTGTGCCTTTTGAATTTAATTCCGATGCAATTTCTGTGTTTCATCGTCAATAAGAACGTCCAAGGGATACAGTAAACCTGAAGTGAAGCATCGAATACTAAAACTGGACTCACAGGAGGGATTCAAATCATAGAAAGTTAGAGTGACACTCCTCTTGTACTTAAGTCGGTATTGTGAGTTTTGTATTAAATTCGGATGGAATTTCTGTGTTTCGTCGTCAATAAGAAGGTCCAAGGTATACAGTAAACCTGAAGTGAAGCATCGGAATCTAAAACTGGACTCACAGGAGAGGTTCAAATCATAGAAAGATAGAGTGTCACTCCTCTTGTACTCAAGTCGGTATTGTGCGTTTTGTATTAAATTCCGATGCAGTTTTGTATTTTATCGTCAATAAGAAGGTCCAAGGGATATAGTAAACCTGAAGTGAAGCATCGGAATCTAAAACTGACTTCACAGGAGAGGTTCAAATCATAGAAAGTGAGAGTGTCAGTCCTATTGTACGTAAGTCGGCATTGTGCATTTGTATTAAATTCGGATGCAATTTCTGTGTATCATCGTCAATAAGAAAGTCCAAGGGGTACTGTAAACCTGAAGTGAAGCATCGGAATCTAAAACTGGACTCACAGGAGAGGTTCAAATCATAGAGAGTTAGAATGTAAGTCCTCTTGTACTTAAGTCGGCATTGTGCCTTTTGTATTAAATTCGGATGCAATTTCTGTCTTTCATCGTCAATAAGAAGGTCCAAGGGATTCAGTATACCTTAAGTGAAGCATCGGAATCTAAAACTGGACTCGCAGCAGAGGTTCAATCACAGAATGTTAGAGCGTCAGTCCTCTTTTACTTAAGACGGCATTGTGCTATTTGTATTAATTTCTAATGCGATTTCAGTGTTTTATCGTCAACAAGAAGGTCCAAGGGATACAGTAAACCTGAAGTGAAGCATCGGAATCTAAATCTGACCTCACAGGAGAGGTTCGAATCATAGAAAGTGAGAGTGTCAGTCCTCTTGTACTTAAGTCGCCATTGTGATTTTTGTATTAAATTCGGATGCAATTTCTGTGTTTCATCGTCAATACGAAGGTCCAAGGGATACAGTAAACCTCAAGTGAAGCATCGGAATCTAAAACTGGACTCACAGGAGAGGTTCAAATCATAGAAAGTGAGAGTGTCAGTCCTCTTGTACTTAAGTCGGAATTGTGCCTTTTGAATTTAATTCCGATGCAATTTCTGTTTTTCATCGTCAATAAGAAGGTTCAAGGTATACAGTAAACCTGGAGTGAAGCATCGGAATCTAAATCTGACCTCACAGGAGAGGTTCAAATCATAGAAAGTGAGAGTGTCAGTCCTATTGTACTTAAGTCGGCATTGTGCCATTTGTATTAAATTCGGATGCAATTTCTGTGTTTCATCGTCAATAAGAAGGTCCAACGGAGACAGTAAACCTGAAGTGAAGCATCGGAATCTAAAACTGGACTCACTCGAGAGGTTCAAATCATAGAAAGTTAGAGTGTCAGTCCTCTTGTACTTAAGTCGGCATTGTGCGTTTTGAATTTAATTACGATGCAATATCTGTGTTTCATCGTCAATAAGAAGGTCCAAGGGATACAGTAAACCTGAAGTGAAGCATCGGAATCTAAAACTGGACTCACAGGAGAGGTTCAAAACAAAGAAAGTGAGAGTGTCAGTCCTCTTTCAATTAAGTCGGCATTGTGTTTTTTGAATTTAATTCCGATGCAATTTCAGTGTTTCATCGTCAATAAGAAGGTCCAAGGGATACAGTAAACCTGAAGTGAAGCATCGGAATCTAAAACTGGACTCACAGGAGATGTTCAAATCATAGAAAGTGAGAGTGTCAGTCCTCTTGTACTTAAGGCTCCATTGTGATTTTTGTATTAAATTCGGATGTAATTTCCGTGTTTCATCGTCAATAAGATGGTCCAAGGTATACAGTAACCTGAAGTGAAGCAAAGGAATCTAAAACTGGACTCACAGGAGAGGTTCAAATCATAGAATGTTAGAGTGTCAGTCCTCTTGCACTTAAGTCCGCATTGTACCTTTTGTATTAAATTCGGATGCAAACTCTGTGTTTCATCGTCAATTAGAAGGTCCAAGGGATACAGTAAACCTGAAGTGAAGCATTGGAATCTAAAACTGGACTCACAGGAGGGGTTCAAATCATAGAAAGTGAGAGTGTTAGTCCTCTTCTACTTAGGTCGGCATTGTGCCTTTTGAATTTAATTCCGATGCAATTTCTGTGTTTCATCGTCAATAAGAACGTCCAAGGGATACAGTAAACCTGAAGTGAAGCATCGAATACTAAAACTGGACTCACAGGAGGGATTCAAATCATAGAAAGTTAGAGTGACACTCCTCTTGTACTTAAGTCGGTATTGTGAGTTTTGTATTAAATTCGGATGGAATTTCTGTGTTTCGTCGTCAATAAGAAGGTCCAAGGTATACAGTAAACCTGAAGTGAAGCATCGGAATCTAAAACTGGACTCACAGGAGAGGTTCAAATCATAGAAAGATAGAGTGTCACTCCTCTTGTACTCAAGTCGGTATTGTGCGTTTTGTATTAAATTCCGATGCAGTTTTGTATTTTATCGTCAATAAGAAGGTCCAAGGGATATAGTAAACCTGAAGTGAAGCATCGGAATCTAAAACTGACTTCAGAGGAGAGGTTCAAATCATAGAAAGTGAGAGTGTCAGTCCTCTTTTACTTATGTCGGGATATTGCGTTTTGAATTTAATTCCGATGCAATTTCTGTGTTTCATCGTCAATAAGAAGGTCCAAGAAATACAGTAGACCTGAAGTGAAGCATCGGAATCTAAAACTGGACTCACAGGAGAGGTTCAAATCATAGAAAGTGAGAGTGTTAGTCCTCTTCTACTTAGGTCGGCATTGTGCTTTTGAATTTAATTCCGATGCAATTTCTGTGTTTCATCGTCAATAAGAACGTCCAAGGGATACAGTAAACCTGAAGTGAAGCATCGGAATCTAAAACTGGACTCACAGGAGGGATTCAAATCATAGAAAGTTAGAGTGACACTCCTCTTGTACTTAAGTCGGTATTGTGAGTTTTGTATTAAATTCGGATGCAATTTCTGTGTTTCATCGTCAATAAGAAGGCCCAAGGTATACAGTAAACCTGAAGTAAAGCATCGGAATCTAAAACTGGACTCACAGGAGAGGTTCAAATCATAGAAAGTCAGAGTGTCACTCCCTTTGTACTCAAGTCGGTATTGTGCCATTTGTATTAAATTCGGATGCAATTTCTGTGTTTCATCGTCAATAAGAAAGTCCAAGGGGTACTGTAAACCTGAAGTGAAGCATCGGAATCTAAAACTGGACTTACAGGAGAGGTTCAAATCATAGAAAGTTAGAATGTAAGTCCTCTTGTACTTAAGTCGGCATTGTGCCTTTTGTATTAAATTCGGATGCAATTTCTGTCTTTCATCGTCAATAAGAAGGTCCAAGGGATTCAGTATACCTTAAGTGAAGCATCGGAATCTAAAACTGGACTCGCAGGAGAGGTTCAATCACAGAATGTTAGAGCGTCAGTCCTCTTTTACTTAAGACGGCATTGTGCTATTTGTATTAATTTCTAATGCGATTTCAGTGTTTTATCGTCAACAAGAAGGTCCAAGGGATACAGTAAACCTGAAGTGAAGCATCGGAATCTAAATCTGACCTCACAGGAGAGGTTCGAATCATAGAAAGTGAAAGTGTCAGTCCTCTTGTACTTAAGTCGCCATTGTGGTTTTTGTATTAAATTCGGATGCAATTTCTGTGTTTCATCGTCAATACGAAGGTCCAAGGGATACAGTAAACCTCAAGTGAAGCATCGGAATCTAAAACTGGACTCACAGGAGAGGTTCAAATCATAGAAAGTGAGAGTGTCAGTCCTCTTGTACTTAAGTCGGAATTGTGCCTTTTGAATTTAATTCCGATGCAATTTCTGTTTTTCATCGTCAATAAGAAGGTTCAAGGTATACAGTAAACCTGAAGTGAAGCCTCGGAATCTAAATCTGACCTCACAGGAGAGGTTCAAATCATAGAAAGTGAGAGAGTCAGTCCTATTGTACTTAAGTCGGCATTGTGCCATTTGTATTAAATTCGGATGCAATTTCTGTGTTTCATCGTCAATAAGAAGGTCCAACGGAAACAGTAAACCTGAAGTGAAGCATCGGAATCTAAAACTGGACTCACTCGAGAGGTTCAAATCATAGAAAGTTAGAGTGTCAGTCCTCTTGTACTTAAGTCGGCATTGTGCGTTTTGAATTTAATTACGATGCAATTTCTGTGTTTCATCGTCAATAAGAAGGTCCAAGGGATACAGTAAACCTGAAGTGAAGCATCGGAATCTAAAACTGGACTCACAGGAGAGGTTCAAAACAAAGAAAGTGAGAGTGTCAGTCCTCTTTCACTTAAGTCGGCATTGTGTTTTTTGAATTTAATTCCGATGCAATTTCAGTGTTTCATCGTCAATAAGAAGGTCCAAGGGATACAGTAAACCTGAAGTGAAGCATCGGAATCTAAAACTGGACTCACAGGAGATGTTCAAATCATAGAAAGTGAGAGGGTCAGTCCTCTTGTACTTAAGGCTCCATTGTGATTTTTGTATTAAATTCGGATGTAATTTCTGTGTTTCATCGTCAATAAGATGGTCCAAGGTATACAGTAACCTGAAGTGAAGCAAAGGAATCTAAAACTGGACTCACAGGAGAGGTTCAAATCATAGAATGTTAGAGTGTCAGTCCTCTTGCACTTAAGTCGGCATTGTACCTTTTGTATTAAATTCGGATGCAAACTCTGTGTTTCATCGTCAATTAGAAGGTCCAAGGGATACAGTAAACCTGAAGTGAAGCATCGGAATCTAAAACTGGACTCACAGGAGGGGTTCAAATCATAGAAAGTGAGAGTGTTAGTCCTCTTCTACTTAGGTCGGCATTGTGCCTTTTGAATTTAATTCCGATGCAATTTCTGTGTTTCATCGTCAATAAGAACGTCCAAGGGATACAGTAAACCTGAAGTGAAGCATCGGAATCTAAAACTGGACTCACAGGAGAGATTCAAATCATAGAAAGTTAGAGTGACACTCCTCTTTTACTTAAGTCGGTATTGTGAGTTTTGTATTAAATTCGGATGGAATTTCTGTGTTTCGTCGTCAATAAGAAGGTCCAAGGTATACAGTAAACCTGAAGTGAAGCATCGGAATCTAAAACTGGACTCACAGGAGAGGTTCAAATCATAGAAAGATAGAGTGTCACTCCTCTTGTACTCAAGTCGGTATTGTGCGTTTTGTATTAAATTCCGATGCAGTTTTGTATTTTATCGTCAATAAGAAGGTCCAAGGGATATAGTAAACCTGAAGTGAAGCATCGGAATCTAAAACTTACTTCACAGGTGAGGTTCAAATCATAGAAAGTTAGAGTGTCACTCCTCTTGTACTTAAGTCGACATTGTGCCATTTGTATTAAATTCGGATGCTATTTCTGTGTTTCATCGTCAATAAGAAGGTCCAAGGGATACACTAAACCTGAAGTGAAACATCGGAATCTAAAACTGGACTCACAGCGGAGGTTCAAATCATAGAAAGTAAGAGTGTAACTCCTCTTGTACTTAAGTCGGTATTGTGCGTTTTGTATTAAATTCCGATGCAGTTTCTATTTTATCGTCAATAAGAAGGTCCAAGGAATACAGTTAACCTGAAGTGAAGCATCGGAATCTAAAACTGACTTTACAGGAGAGGTTCAAGTCATAGAAAGTGAGAGTGTCAGTCCTATTGTACTTAAGTCGGCATTGTGCATTTGTATTAAATTCGGATGCAATTTCTGTGTATCATCGTCAATAAGAAAGTCCAAGGGGTACTGTAAACCTGAAGTGAAGCATCGGAATCTAAAACTGGACTCACAGGAGAGGTTCAAATCATAGAGAGTTAGAATGTAAGTCCTCTTGTACTTAAGTCGGCATTGTGCCTTTTGTATTAAATTCGGATGCAATTTCTGTCTTTCATCGTCAATAAGAAGGTCCAAGGGATTCAGTATACCTTAAGTGAAGCATCGGAATCTAAAACTGGACTCGCAGCAGAGGTTCAATCACAGAATGTTAGAGCGTCAGTCCTCTTTTACTTAAGACGGCATTGTGCTATTTGTATTAATTTCTAATGCGATTTCAGTGTTTTATCGTCAACAAGAAGGTCCAAGGGATACAGTAAACCTGAAGTGAAGCATCGGAATCTAAATCTGACCTCACAGGAGAGGTTCGAATCATAGAAAGTGAGAGTGTCAGTCCTCTTGTACTTAAGTCGCCATTGTGATTTTTGTATTAAATTCGGATGCAATTTCTGTGTTTCATCGTCAATACGAAGGTCCAAGGGATACAATAAACCTCAAGTGAAGCATCGGAATCTAAAACTGGACTCACAGGAGAGGTTCAAATCATAGAAAGTGAGAGTGTCAGTCCTCTTGTACTTAAGTCGGAATTGTGCCTTTTGAATTTAATTCCGATGCAATTTCTGTTTTTCATCGTCAATAAGAAGGTTCAAGGTATACAGTAAACCTGGAGTGAAGCATCGGAATCTAAATCTGACCTCACAGGAGAGGTTCAAATCATAGAAAGTGAGAGTGTCAGTCCTATTGTACTTAAGTCGGCATTGTGCCATTTGTATTAAATTCGGATGCAATTTCTGTGTTTCATCGTCAATAAGAAGGTCCAACGGAGACAGTAAACCTGAAGTGAAGCATCGGAATCTAAAACTGGACTCACTCGAGAGGTTCAAATCATAGAAAGTTAGAGTGTCAGTCCTCTTGTACTTAAGTCGGCATTGTGCGTTTTGAATTTAATTACGATGCAATATCTGTGTTTCATCGTCAATAAGAAGGTCCAAGGGATACAGTAAACCTGAAGTGAAGCATCGGAATCTAAAACTGGACTCACAGGAGAGGTTCAAAACAAAGAAAGTGAGAGTGTCAGTCCTCTTTCACTTAAGTCGGCATTGTGTTTTTTGAATTTAATTCCGATGCAATTTCAGTGTTTCATCGTCAATAAGAAGGTCCAAGGGATACAGTAAACCTGAAGTGAAGCATCGGAATCTAAAACTGGACTCACAGGAGATGTTCAAATCATAGAAAGTGAGAGTGTCAGTCCTCTTGTACTTAAGGCTCCATTGTGATTTTTGTATTAAATTCGGATGTAATTTCCGTGTTTCATCGTCAATAAGATGGTCCAAGGTATACAGTAACCTGAAGTGAAGCAAAGGAATCTAAAACTGGACTCACAGGAGAGGTTCAAATCATAGAATGTTAGTGTGTCAGTCCTCTTGCACTTAAGTCCGCATTGTACCTTTTGTATTAAATTCGGATGCAAACTCTGTGTTTCATCGTCAATTAGAAGGTCCAAGGGATACAGTAAACCTGAAGTGAAGCATTGGAATCTAAAACTGGACTCACAGGAGGGGTTCAAATCATAGAAAGTGAGAGTGTTAGTCCTCTTCTACTTAGGTCGGCATTGTGCCTTTTGAATTTAATTCCGATGCAATTTCTGTGTTTCATCGTCAATAAGAACGTCCAAGGGATACAGTAAACCTGAAGTGAAGCATCGAATACTAAAACTGGACTCACAGGAGGGATTCAAATCATAGAAAGTTAGAGTGACACTCCTCTTGTACTTAAGTCGGTATTGTGAGTTTTGTATTAAATTCGGATGGAATTTCTGTGTTTCGTCGTCAATAAGAAGGTCCAAGGTATACAGTAAACCTGAAGTGAAGCATCGGAATCTAAAACTGGACTCACAGGAGAGGTTCAAATCATAGAAAGATAGAGTGTCACTCCTCTTGTACTCAAGTCGGTATTGTGCGTTTTGTATTAAATTCCGATGCAGTTTTGTATTTTATCGTCAATAAGAAGGTCCAAGGGATATAGTAAACCTGAAGTGAAGCATCGGAATCTAAAACTGACTTCACAGGAGAGGTTCAAATCATAGAAAGTGAGAGTGTCAGTCCTCTTTTACTTATGTCGGGATATTGCGTTTTGAATTTAATTCCGATGCAATTTCTGTGTTTCATCGTCAATAAGAAGGTCCAAGAAATACAGTAGACCTGAAGTGAAGCATCGGAATCTAAAACTTGACTCACAGGAGAGGTTCAAATCATAGAAAGTGAGAGTGTTAGTCCTCTTCTACTTAGGTCGGCATTGTGCTTTTGAATTTAATTCCGATGCAATTTCTGTGTTTCATCGTCAATAAGAACGTCCAAGGGATACAGTAAACCTGAAGTGAAGCATCGGAATCTAAAACTGGACTCACAGGAGGGATTCAAATCATAGAAAGTTAGAGTGACACTCCTCTTGTACTTAAGTCGGTATTGTGAGTTTTGTATTAAATTCGGATGCAATTTCTGTGTTTCATCGTCAATAAGAAGGACCAAGGTATACAGTAAACCTGAAGTGAAGCATCGGAATCTAAAACTGGACTCACAGGTGAGGTTCAAATCATAGAAAGTTAGAGTGTCACTCCTCTTGTACTTAAGTCGACATTGTGCCACTTGTATTAAATTCGGATGCTATTTCTGTGTTTCATCGTCAATAAGAAGGTCCAAGGGATACAGTAAACCTGAAGTGAAGCAGCGGAATCCTAAACTGGACTCACAGGAGAGGTTCAAATCATAGAACGTGAGAGTGTCAGTCCTCTTGTACTTAAGTCGGCATTGTGCCATTTGTATTAAATTCGGATGCAATTCCTGTGTTTCATAGTCAATAAGAAGCTCCAAGGGATACACTAAACCTGAAGTGAAACATCGGAATCTAAAACTGGACTCACAGCGGAGGTTCAAATCATAGAAAGTAAGAGTGTAGCTCCTCTTGTACTTAAGTCGGTATTGTGCGTTTTGTATTAAATTCCGATGCAGTTTCTATTTTATCGTCAATAAGAAGGTCCAAAGGATACACTAAACCTGAAGTGAAGCATCGGAATCTAAAACTGACTTTACAGGAGAGGTTCAAATCATAGAAAGTGAGAGTGTCAGTCCTATTGTACTTAAGTCGGCATTGTGCATTTGTATTAAATTCGGATGCAATTTCTGTGTATCATCGTCAATAAGAAGGTCCAAGGGATACAGTAAACCTGTAGTGAAGCATCGGAATCGCAAACTGGACTCACAGGAGAGATTCAAATCATAGAATGTTAGAATGGCAGTCCTCTTTTACTTAAGACGGCATTGTGCCATTTGTATTAAATTCGGATGCAAATTTCTGTGTTTCATCGTCAATAAGAAGGTCCAAGGGATACAGTAAACCTGAAGTGAAGCATCAGAATCTAAAACTGGACTCACAGGAGAGGTTCAAATCATAGAAAGTTAGAGTGTCACTCCTCTTGTACATAAGTCGGTATTGTGCCTTTTGTATTAAATTCGGATGCAATTTCTGTGTTTTATCGTCAATAAGAAGGTCCAAATGATACAGTAAACCTGAAGTGAAGCATCGGAATCTAAAAGTGGACACACAGGAGAGGTTCAAATCATAGAAAGTGAGAGTGTCAGTCCTCTTGTACTTAAGTCGGCATTGTGCCATTTGTATTAATTTCGGATGCAATTCCTGTGTCTCATAATCAATAAGAAGGTCCAAGGGATACACTAAACCTGAAGTGAAACATCGGAATCTAAAACTGGACTCACAGGAGAGGTTCAAATCATAGAAAGTCAGAGTGTCACTCCTCTTGTACTTAAGTCGGTATTGTGCATTTTGTATTAAATTCGGATGCAATTTCTGTGTTTTATCGTCAATAAGAAGGTCCAATGGATACAGTAAACCTGAAGTGAAGCATCGGAATCTAAAACTGACGTCACAGGAGTGGTTCGAATCATAGAAAGTGAGAGTGTCAGTCCTCTTGTACTTAAGTCGGTATTGTGCCATTTGTATTAAATACGGATGCAATTTCTGTGTCTCATCGTGTATAAAAAGGTCCAAGGTATACAGTAAACCTGAAGTGAAGCATCGGAATCTAAAACTGGACTCACAGGAGAGGTTCAAATCATAGAATGTTAGAGTGTCAGTCCTCTTGCACTTAAGTCGGCATTGTACCTTTTGTATTAAATTCGGATGCAATTTCTGTGTTTCATCGTCAATAAGAAGGTCCAAGGGATACAGTAAACCTGAAGTGAAGCAGCGGAATCCTAAACTGGACTCACAGGAGAGGTTCAAATCATAGAACGTGAGAGTGTCAGTCCTCTTGTACTTAAGTCGGCATTGTGCCATTTGTATTAAATTCGGATGCAATTCCTGTGTTTCATAGTCAATAAGAAGCTCCAAGGGATACACTAAACCTGAAGTGAAACATCGGAATCTAAAACTGGACTCACAGCGGAGGTTCAAATCATAGAAAGTAAGAGTGTAGCTCCTCTTGTACTTAAGTCGGTATTGTGCGATTTGTATTAAATTCCGATGCAGTTTCTATTTTATCGTCAATAAGAAGGTCCAAAGGATACACTAAACCTGAAGTGAAGCATCGGAATCTAAAACTGACTTTACAGGAGAGGTTCAAATCATAGAAAGTGAGAGTGTCAGTCCTATTGTACTTAAGTCGGCATTGTGCATTTGTATTAAATTCGGATGCAATTTCTGTGTATCATCGTCAATAAGAAGGTCCAAGGGATACAGTAAACCTGTAGTGAAGCATCGGAATCGCAAACTGGACTCACAGGAGAGATTCAAATCATAGAATGTTAGAATGGCAGTCCTCTTTTACTTAAGACGGCATTGTGCCATTTGTATTAAATTCGGATGCAAATTTCTGTGTTTCATCGTCAATAAGAAGGTCCAAGGGATACAGTAAACCTGAAGTGAAGCATCAGAATCTAAAACTGGACTCACAGGAGAGGTTCAAATCATAGAAAGTTAGAGTGTCACTCCTCTTGTACATAAGTCGGTATTGTGCCTTTTGTATTAAATTCGGATGCAATTTCTGTGTTTTATCGTCAATAAGAAGGTCCAAATGATACAGTAAACCTGAAGTGAAGCATCGGAATCTAAAAGTGGACACACAGGAGAGGTTCAAATCATAGAAAGTGAGAGTGTCAGTCCTCTTGTACTTAAGTCGGCATTGTGCCATTTGTATTAATTTCGGATGCAATTCCTGTGTCTCATAATCAATAAGAAGGTCCAAGGGATACACTAAACCTGAAGTGAAACATCGGAATCTAAAACTGGACTCACAGGAGAGGTTCAAATCATAGAAAGTCAGAGTGTCAGTCCTCTTGTACTTAAGTCGGAATTGTGCCTTTTGAATTTAATTCCGATGCAATTTCTGTTTTTCATCGTCAATAAGAAGGTTCAAGGTATACAGTAAACCTGAAGTGAAGCCTCGGAATCTAAATCTGACCTCACAGGAGAGGTTCAAATCATAGAAAGTGAGAGAGTCAGTCCTATTGTACTTAAGTCGGCATTGTGCCATTTGTATTAAATTCGGATGCAATTTCTGTGTTTCATCGTCAATAAGAAGGTCCAACGGAAACAGTAAACCTGAAGTGAAGCATCGGAATCTAAAACTGGACTCACTCGAGAGGTTCAAATCATAGAAAGTTAGAGTGTCAGTCCTCTTGTACTTAAGTCGGCATTGTGCGTTTTGAATTTAATTACGATGCAATTTCTGTGTTTCATCGTCAATAAGAAGGTCCAAGGGATACAGTAAACCTGAAGTGAAGCATCGGAATCTAAAACTGGACTCACAGGAGAGGTTCAAAACAAAGAAAGTGAGAGTGTCAGTCCTCTTTCACTTAAGTCGGCATTGTGTTTTTTGAATTTAATTCCGATGCAATTTCAGTGTTTCATCGTCAATAAGAAGGTCCAAGGGATACAGTAAACCTGAAGTGAAGCATCGGAATCTAAAACTGGACTCACAGGAGATGTTCAAATCATAGAAAGTGAGAGGGTCAGTCCTCTTGTACTTAAGGCTCCATTGTGATTTTTGTATTAAATTCGGATGTAATTTCTGTGTTTCATCGTCAATAAGATGGTCCAAGGTATACAGTAACCTGAAGTGAAGCAAAGGAATCTAAAACTGGACTCACAGGAGAGGTTCAAATCATAGAATGTTAGAGTGTCAGTCCTCTTGCACTTAAGTCGGCATTGTACCTTTTGTATTAAATTCGGATGCAAACTCTGTGTTTCATCGTCAATTAGAAGGTCCAAGGGATACAGTAAACCTGAAGTGAAGCATCGGAATCTAAAACTGGACTCACAGGAGGGGTTCAAATCATAGAAAGTGAGAGTGTTAGTCCTCTTCTACTTAGGTCGGCATTGTGCCTTTTGAATTTAATTCCGATGCAATTTCTGTGTTTCATCGTCAATAAGAACGTCCAAGGGATACAGTAAACCTGAAGTGAAGCATCGGAATCTAAAACTGGACTCACAGGAGAGATTCAAATCATAGAAAGTTAGAGTGACACTCCTCTTTTACTTAAGTCGGTATTGTGAGTTTTGTATTAAATTCGGATGGAATTTCTGTGTTTCGTCGTCAATAAGAAGGTCCAAGGTATACAGTAAACCTGAAGTGAAGCATCGGAATCTAAAACTGGACTCACAGGAGAGGTTCAAATCATAGAAAGATAGAGTGTCACTCCTCTTGTACTCAAGTCGGTATTGTGCGTTTTGTATTAAATTCCGATGCAGTTTTGTATTTTATCGTCAATAAGAAGGTCCAAGGGATATAGTAAACCTGAAGTGAAGCATCGGAATCTAAAACTGACTTCACAGGTGAGGTTCAAATCATAGAAAGTTAGAGTGTCACTCCTCTTGTACTTAAGTCGACATTGTGCCATTTGTATTAAATTCGGATGCTATTTCTGTGTTTCATCGTCAATAAGAAGGTCCAAGGGATACACTAAACCTGAAGTGAAACATCGGAATCTAAAACTGGACTCACAGCGGAGGTTCAAATCATAGAAAGTAAGAGTGTAACTCCTCTTGTACTTAAGTCGGTATTGTGCGTTTTGTATTAAATTCCGATGCAGTTTCTATTTTATCGTCAATAAGAAGGTCCAAGGAATACAGTTAACCTGAAGTGAAGCATCGGAATCTAAAACTGACTTTACAGGAGAGGTTCATGTCATAGAAAGTGAGAGTGTCAGTCCTATTGTACTTAAGTCGGCATTGTGCATTTGTATTAAATTCGGATGCAATTTCTGTGTATCATCGTCAATAAGAAAGTCCAAGGGGTACTGTAAACCTGAAGTGAAGCATCGGAATCTAAAACTGGACTCACAGGAGAGGTTCAAATCATAGAGAGTTAGAATGTAAGTCCTCTTGTACTTAAGTCGGCATTGTGCCTTTTGTATTAAATTCGGATGCAATTTCTGTCTTTCATCGTCAATAAGAAGGTCCAAGGGATACAATAAACCTCAAGTGAAGCATCGGAATCTAAAACTGGACTCGCAGCAGAGGTTCAATCACAGAATGTTAGAGCGTCAGTCCTCTTTTACTTAAGACGGCATTGTGCTATTTGTATTAATTTCTAATGCGATTTCAGTGTTTTATCGTCAACAAGAAGGTCCAAGGGATACAGTAAACCTGAAGTGAAGCATCGGAATCTAAATCTGACCTCACAGGAGAGGTTCGAATCATAGAAAGTGAGAGTGTCAGTCCTCTTGTACTTAAGTCGCCATTGTGATTTTTGTATTAAATTCGGATGCAATTTCTGTGTTTCATCGTCAATACGAAGGTCCAAGGGATACAATAAACCTCAAGTGAAGCATCGGAATCTAAAACTGGACTCACAGGAGAGGTTCAAATCATAGAAAGTGAGAGTGTCAGTCCTCTTGTACTTAAGTCGGAATTGTGCCTTTTGAATTTAATTCCGATGCAATTTCTGTTTTTCATCGTCAATAAGAAGGTTCAAGGTATACAGTAAACCTGGAGTGAAGCATCGGAATCTAAATCTGACCTCACAGGAGAGGTTCAAATCATAGAAAGTGAGAGTGTCAGTCCTATTGTACTTAAGTCGGCATTGTGCCATTTGTATTAAATTCGGATGCAATTTCTGTGTATCATCGTCAATAAGAAAGTCCAAGGGGTACTGTAAACCTGAAGTGAAGCATCGGAATCTAAAACTGGACTCACAGGAGAGGTTCAAATCATAGAGAGTTAGAATGTAAGTCCTCTTGTACTTAAGTCGGCATTGTGCCTTTTGTATTAAATTCGGATGCAATTTCTGTCTTTCATCGTCAATAAGAAGGTCCAAGGGATACACTAAACCTTAAGTGAAGCATCGGAATCTAAAACTGGACTCGCAGCAGAGGTTCAATCACAGAATGTTAGAGCGTCAGTCCTCTTTTACTTAAGACGGCATTGTGCTATTTGTATTAATTTCTAATGCGATTTCAGTGTTTTATCGTCAACAAGAAGGTCCAAGGGATACAGTAAACCTGAAGTGAAGCATCGGAATCTAAATCTGACCTCACAGGAGAGGTTCGAATCATAGAAAGTGAGAGTGTCAGTCCTCTTGTACTTAAGTCGCCATTGTGATTTTTGTATTAAATTCGGATGCAATTTCTGTGTTTCATCGTCAATACGAAGGTCCAAGGGATACAATAAACCTCAAGTGAAGCATCGGAATCTAAAACTGGACTCACAGGAGAGGTTCAAATCATAGAAAGTGAGAGTGTCAGTCCTCTTGTACTTAAGTCGGAATTGTGCCTTTTGAATTTAATTCCGATGCAATTTCTGTTTTTCATCGTCAATAAGAAGGTTCAAGGTATACAGTAAACCTGGAGTGAAGCATCGGAATCTAAATCTGACCTCACAGGAGAGGTTCAAATCATAGAAAGTGAGAGTGTCAGTCCTATTGTACTTAAGTCGGCATTGTGCCATTTGTATTAAATTCGGATGCAATTTCTGTGTTTCATCGTCAATAAGAAGGTCCAACGGAGACAGTAAACCTGAAGTGAAGCATCGGAATCTAAAACTGGACTCACTCGAGAGGTTCAAATCATAGAAAGTTAGAGTGTCAGTCCTCTTGTACTTAAGTCGGCATTGTGCGTTTTGAATTTAATTACGATGCAATATCTGTGTTTCATCGTCAATAAGAAGGTCCAAGGGATACAGTAAACCTGAAGTGAAGCATCGGAATCTAAAACTGGACTCACAGGAGAGGTTCAAAACAAAGAAAGTGAGAGTGTCAGTCCTCTTTCACTTAAGTCGGCATTGTGTTTTTTGAATTTAATTCCGATGCAATTTCAGTGTTTCATCGTCAATAAGAAGGTCCAAGGGATACAGTAAACCTGAAGTGAAGCATCGGAATCTAAAACTGGACTCACAGGAGATGTTCAAATCATAGAAAGTGAGAGTGTCAGTCCTCTTGTACTTAAGGCTCCATTGTGATTTTTGTATTAAATTCGGATGTAATTTCCGTGTTTCATCGTTAATAAGATGGTCCAAGGTATACAGTAACCTGAAGTGAAGCAAAGGAATCTAAAACTGGACTCACAGGAGAGGTTCAAATCATAGAATGTTAGAGTGTCAGTCCTCTTGCACTTAAGTCCGCATTGTACCTTTTGTATTAAATTCGGATGCAAACTCTGTGTTTCATCGTCAATTAGAAGGTCCAAGGGATACAGTAAACCTGAAGTGAAGCATTGGAATCTAAAACTGGACTCACAGGAGGGGTTCAAATCATAGAAAGTGAGAGTGTTAGTCCTCTTCTACTTAGGTCGGCATTGTGCCTTTTGAATTTAATTCCGATGCAATTTCTGTGTTTCATCGTCAATAAGAACGTCCAAGGGATACAGTAAACCTGAAGTGAAGCATCGAATACTAAAACTGGACTCACAGGAGGGATTCAAATCATAGAAAGTTAGAGTGACACTCCTCTTGTACTTAAGTCGGTATTGTGAGTTTTGTATTAAATTCGGATGCAATTTCTGTGTTTCATCGTCAATAAGAAGGACCAAGGTATACAGTAAACCTGAAGTGAAGCATCGGAATCTAAAACTGGACTCACAGGTGAGGTTCAAATCATAGAAAGTTAGAGTGTCACTCCTCTTGTACTTAAGTCGACATTGTGCCACTTGTATTAAATTCGGATGCTATTTCTGTATTTCATCGTCAATAAGAAGGTCCAAGGGATACAGTAAACCTGAAGTGAAGCAGCGGAATCCTAAACTGGACTCACAGGAGAGGTTCAAATCATAGAACGTGAGAGTGTCAGTCCTCTTGTACTTAAGTCGGCATTGTGCCATTTGTATTAAATTCGGATGCAATTCCTGTGTTTCATAGTCAATAAGAAGCTCCAAGGGATACACTAAACCTGAAGTGAAACATCGGAATCTAAAACTGGACTCACAGCGGAGGTTCAAATCATAGAAAGTAAGAGTGTAGCTCCTCTTGTACTTAAGTCGGTATTGTGCGTTTTGTATTAAATTCCGATGCAGTTTCTATTTTATCGTCAATAAGAAGGTCCAAAGGATACACTAAACCTGAAGTGAAGCATCGGAATCTAAAACTGACTTTACAGGAGAGGTTCAAATCATAGAAAGTGAGAGTGTCAGTCCTATTGTACTTAAGTCGGCATTGTGCATTTGTATTAAATTCGGATGCAATTTCTGTGTATCATCGTCAATAAGAAGGTCCAAGGGATACAGTAAACCTGTAGTGAAGCATCGGAATCGCAAACTGGACTCACAGGAGAGATTCAAATCATAGAATGTTAGAATGGCAGTCCTCTTTTACTTAAGACGGCATTGTGCCATTTGTATTAAATTCGGATGCAAATTTCTGTGTTTCATCGTCAATAAGAAGGTCCAAGGGATACAGTAAACCTGAAGTGAAGCATCAGAATCTAAAACTGGACTCACAGGAGAGGTTCAAATCATAGAAAGTTAGAGTGTCACTCCTCTTGTACATAAGTCGGTATTGTGCCTTTTGTATTAAATTCGGATGCAATTTCTGTGTTTTATCGTCAATAAGAAGGTCCAAATGATACAGTAAACCTGAAGTGAAGCATCGGAATCTAAAAGTGGACACACAGGAGAGGTTCAAATCATAGAAAGTGAGAGTGTCAGTCCTCTTGTACTTAAGTCGGCATTGTGCCATTTGTATTAATTTCGGATGCAATTCCTGTGTCTCATAATCAATAAGAAGGTCCAAGGGATACACTAAACCTGAAGTGAAACATCGGAATCTAAAACTGGACTCACAGGAGAGGTTCAAATCATAGAAAGTCAGAGTGTCACTCCTCTTGTACTTAAGTCGGTATTGTGCATTTTGTATTAAATTCGGATGCAATTTCTGTGTTTTATCGGCAATAAGAAGGTCCAATGGATACAGTAAACCTGAAGTGAAGCATCGGAATCTAAAACTGACGTCACAGGAGTGGTTCGAATCATAGAAAGTGAGAGTGTCAGTCCTCTTGTACTTAAGTCGGTATTGTGCCATTTGTATTAAATACGGATGCAATTTCTGTGTCTCATCGTGTATAAAAAGGTCCAAGGTATACAGTAAACCTGAAGTGAAGCATCGGAATCTAAAACTGGACTCACAGGAGGGGTTCAAATCATAGAAAGTGAGGGTGTCAGTCCTCTTCTACTTAGGTCGGAATTGTGCCCTTTGAATTTCATTCCAATGCAATTTCTGTGTTTCATCTACAATACGAAGGCCCGAGGGATACAGTAAACCTGAAGTGAGGCATCGGAATCTAAAACTGGACTCACAGGAGAGATTCAAATCATAGAAAGTTATAGTGTCAGTCCTCTTGTACTTAAGTCGGCATAGTGATTTTTGTATTAAATTCGGATGCAAACTCTGTGTTTCATCGTCAATAAGAAGGTCCAAGGGATACATTAAACCTGAAGCGAAGCATCGGAATCTAAAACTGTACTCACAGGAGAGGTTCAAATCATAGAGAGTGAGAGTGTCAGTCCTCTTCTACTTAGATTGGCATTGTACATTTTGAATTTAATTCCGATGCGATTACTGTGTTTTATCGTCAATAAGAAGGTCCAAGGGATACGATAAACCTGAAGTGAAGCATCGGAATCTAAAACTGACCTCACAGGATAGGTTCGAATCATAGAAAGTGAGAGTGTCAGCCCTATTGTACTTAAGTCGGCATTGTGACGTTTGTATTAAATTCGGATGCATTTTCTGTGTTTCATCGTCAATAAGAAGGTGCAAGGTATACAGTAAACCTGAAGTGTAGCATCGGAATCTAAAACTGGACTTACAGGAGAGGTTCAAATCATAGAAAGTGAGAGTGTTAGTCCTCTTCTACTTAGGTCGGCATTGTGCCTTTTTAATTTAATTCCGATGCAATTTACGTGTTTCATCGTCAATAAGAACGCCCAAGGGATACAGTAAACCTGAAGTAAAGCATCGGAATCTACAACTGGACCCACAGGAGAGATTCAAATCATAGAAAGTTAGAGTGTCACTCCTCTTGTACTTAAGTCGGTATTGTGAATTTTGGATTAAATTCGGATGCAATTTCTGTGTTTCATCGTCAATAAGAAGGTCCAAGGGATACAGTAAACCTTAAGTGAAGCATCGAATACTAAAACTGGACTCACAGGAGGGATTCAAATCATAGAAAGTTAGAGTGACACTCCTCTTGTACTTAAGTCGGTATTGTGAGTTTTGTATTAAATTCGGATGGAATTTCTGTGTTTCGTCGTCAATAAGAAGGTCCAAGGTATACAGTAAACCTGAAGTGAAGCATCGGAATCTAAAACTGGACTCACAGGAGAGGTTCAAATCATAGAAAGATAGAGTGTCACTCCTCTTGTACTCAAGTCGGTATTGTGCGTTTTGTATTAAATTCCGATGCAGTTTTGTATTTTATCGTCAATAAGAAGGTCCAAGGGATATAGTAAACCTGAAGTGAAGCATCGGAATCTAAAACTGACTTCAGAGGAGAGGTTCAAATCATAGAAAGTGAGAGTGTCAGTCCTCTTTTACTTATGTCGGGATATTGCGTTTTGAATTTAATTCCGATGCAATTTCTGTGTTTCATCGTCAATAAGAAGGTCCAAGAAATACAGTAGACCTGAAGTGAAGCATCGGAATCTAAAACTGGACTCACAGGAGAGGTTCAAATCATAGAAAGTGAGAGTGTTAGTCCTCTTCTACTTAGGTCGGCATTGTGCTTTTGAATTTAATTCCGATGCAATTTCTGTGTTTCATCGTCAATAAGAACGTCCAAGGGATACAGTAAACCTGAAGTGAAGCATCGGAATCTAAAACTGGACTCACAGGAGGGATTCAAATCATAGAAAGTTAGAGTGACACTCCTCTTGTACTTAAGTCGGTATTGTGAGTTTTGTATTAAATTCGGATGCAATTTCTGTGTTTCATCGTCAATAAGAAGGCCCAAGGTATACAGTAAACCTGAAGTAAAGCATCGGAATCTAAAACTGGACTCACAGGAGAGGTTCAAATCATAGAAAGTCAGAGTGTCACTCCCTTTGTACTCAAGTCGGTATTGTGCCATTTGTATTAAATTCGGATGCAATTTCTGTGTTTCATCGTCAATAAGAAAGTCCAAGGGGTACTGTAAACCTGAAGTGAGGCATCGGAATCTAAAACTGGACTTACAGGAGAGGTTCAAATCATAGAAAGTTAGAATGTAAGTCCTCTTGTACTTAAGTCGGCATTGTGCCTTTTGTATTAAATTCGGATGCAATTTCTGTCTTTCATCGTCAATAAGAAGGTCCAAGGGATTCAGTATACCTTAAGTGAAGCATCGGAATCTAAAACTGGACTCGCAGGAGAGGTTCAATCACAGAATGTTAGAGCGTCAGTCCTCTTTTACTTAAGACGGCATTGTGCTATTTGTATTAATTTCTAATGCGATTTCAGTGTTTTATCGTCAACAAGAAGGTCCAAGGGATACAGTAAACCTGAAGTGAAGCATCGGAATCTAAATCTGACCTCACAGGAGAGGTTCGAATCATAGAAAGTGAAAGTGTCAGTCCTCTTGTACTTAAGTCGCCATTGTGATTTTTGTATTAAATTCGGATGCAATTTCTGTGTTTCATCGTCAATACGAAGGTCCAAGGGATACAGTAAACCTCAAGTGAAGCATCGGAATCTAAAACTGGACTCACAGGAGAGGTTCAAATCATAGAAAGTGAGAGTGTCAGTCCTCTTGTACTTAAGTCGGAATTGTGCCTTTTGAATTTAATTCCGATGCAATTTCTGTTTTTCATCGTCAATAAGAAGGTTCAAGGTATACAGTAAACCTGAAGTGAAGCCTCGGAATCTAAATCTGACCTCACAGGAGAGGTTCAAATCATAGAAAGTGAGAGAGTCAGTCCTATTGTACTTAAGTCGGCATTGTGCCATTTGTATTAAATTCGGATGCAATTTCTGTGTTTCATCGTCAATAAGAAGGTCCAACGGAAACAGTAAACCTGAAGTGAAGCATCGGAATCTAAAACTGGACTCACTCGAGAGGTTCAAATCATAGAAAGTTAGAGTGTCAGTCCTCTTGTACTTAAGTCGGCATTGTGCGTTTTGAATTTAATTACGATGCAATTTCTGTGTTTCATCGTCAATAAGAAGGTCCAAGGGATACAGTAAACCTGAAGTGAAGCATCGGAATCTAAAACTGGACTCACAGGAGAGGTTCAAAACAAAGAAAGTGAGAGTGTCAGTCCTCTTTCACTTAAGTCGGCATTGTGTTTTTTGAATTTAATTCCGATGCAATTTCAGTGTTTCATCGTCAATAAGAAGGTCCAAGGGATACAGTAAACCTGAAGTGAAGCATCGGAATCTAAAACTGGACTCACAGGAGATGTTCAAATCATAGAAAGTGAGAGGGTCAGTCCTCTTGTACTTAAGGCTCCATTGTGATTTTTGTATTAAATTCGGATGTAATTTCTGTGTTTCATCGTCAATAAGATGGTCCAAGGTATACAGTAACCTGAAGTGAAGCAAAGGAATCTAAAACTGGACTCACAGGAGAGGTTCAAATCATAGAATGTTAGAGTGTCAGTCCTCTTGCACTTAAGTCGGCATTGTACCTTTTGTATTAAATTCGGATGCAAACTCTGTGTTTCATCGTCAATTAGAAGGTCCAAGGGATACAGTAAACCTGAAGTGAAGCATCGGAATCTAAAACTGGACTCACAGGAGGGGTTCAAATCATAGAAAGTGAGAGTGTTAGTCCTCTTCTACTTAGGTCGGCATTGTGCCTTTTGAATTTAATTCCGATGCAATTTCTGTGTTTCATCGTCAATAAGAACGTCCAAGGGATACAGTAAACCTGAAGTGAAGCATCGGAATCTAAAACTGGACTCACAGGAGAGATTCAAATCATAGAAAGTTAGAGTGACACTCCTCTTTTACTTAAGTCGGTATTGTGAGTTTTGTATTAAATTCGGATGGAATTTCTGTGTTTCGTCGTCAATAAGAAGGTCGAAGGTATACAGTAAACCTGAAGTGAAGCATCGGAATCTAAAACTGGACTCACAGGAGAGGTTCAAATCATAGAAAGATAGAGTGTCACTCCTCTTGTACTCAAGTCGGTATTGTGCGTTTTGTATTAAATTCCGATGCAGTTTTGTATTTTATCGTCAATAAGAAGGTCCAAGGGATATAGTAAACCTGAAGTGAAGCATCGGAATCTAAAACTGACTTCACAGGTGAGGTTCAAATCATAGAAAGTTAGAGTGTCACTCCTCTTGTACTTAAGTCGACATTGTGCCATTTGTATTAAATTCGGATGCTATTTCTGTGTTTCATCGTCAATAAGAAGGTCCAAGGGATACACTAAACCTGAAGTGAAACATCGGAATCTAAAACTGGACTCACAGCGGAGGTTCAAATCATAGAAAGTAAGAGTGTAACTCCTCTTGTACTTAAGTCGGTATTGTGCGTTTTGTATTAAATTCCGATGCAGTTTCTATTTTATCGTCAATAAGAAGGTCCAAGGAATACAGTTAACCTGAAGTGAAGCATCGGAATCTAAAACTGACTTTACAGGAGAGGTTCAAGTCATAGAAAGTGAGAGTGTCAGTCCTATTGTACTTAAGTCGGCATTGTGCATTTGTATTAAATTCGGATGCAATTTCTGTGTATCATCGTCAATAAGAAAGTCCAAGGGGTACTGTAAACCTGAAGTGAAGCATCGGAATCTAAAACTGGACTCACAGGAGAGGTTCAAATCATAGAGAGTTAGAATGTAAGTCCTCTTGTACTTAAGTCGGCATTGTGCCTTTTGTATTAAATTCGGATGCAATTTCTGTCTTTCATCGTCAATAAGAAGGTCCAAGGGATTCAGTATACCTTAAGTGAAGCATCGGAATCTAAAACTGGACTCGCAGCAGAGGTTCAATCACAGAATGTTAGAGCGTCAGTCCTCTTTTACTTAAGACGGCATTGTGCTATTTGTATTAATTTCTAATGCGATTTCAGTGTTTTATCGTCAACAAGAAGGTCCAAGGGATACAGTAAACCTGAAGTGAAGCATCGGAATCTAAATCTGACCTCACAGGAGAGGTTCGAATCATAGAAAGTGAGAGTGTCAGTCCTCTTGTACTTAAGTCGCCATTGTGATTTTTGTATTAAATTCGGATGCAATTTCTGTGTTTCATCGTCAATACGAAGGTCCAAGGGATACAATAAACCTCAAGTGAAGCATCGGAATCTAAAACTGGACTCACAGGAGAGGTTCAAATCATAGAAAGTGAGAGTGTCAGTCCTCTTGTACTTAAGTCGGAATTGTGCCTTTTGAATTTAATTCCGATGCAATTTCTGTTTTTCATCGTCAATAAGAAGGTTCAAGGTATACAGTAAACCTGGAGTGAAGCATCGGAATCTAAATCTGACCTCACAGGAGAGGTTCAAATCATAGAAAGTGAGAGTGTCAGTCCTATTGTACTTAAGTCGGCATTGTGCCATTTGTATTAAATTCGGATGCAATTTCTGTGTTTCATCGTCAATAAGAAGGTCCAACGGAGACAGTAAACCTGAAGTGAAGCATCGGAATCTAAAACTGGACTCACTCGAGAGGTTCAAATCATAGAAAGTTAGAGTGTCAGTCCTCTTGTACTTAAGTCGGCATTGTGCGTTTTGAATTTAATTACGATGCAATATCTGTGTTTCATCGTCAATAAGAAGGTCCAAGGGATACAGTAAACCTGAAGTGAAGCATCGGAATCTAAAACTGGACTCACAGGAGAGGTTCAAAACAAAGAAAGTGAGAGTGTCAGTCCTCTTTCACTTAAGTCGGCATTGTGTTTTTTGAATTTAATTCCGATGCAATTTCAGTGTTTCATCGTCAATAAGAAGGACCAAGGGATACAGTAAACCTGAAGTGAAGCATCGGAATCTAAAACTGGACTCACAGGAGATGTTCAAATCATAGAAAGTGAGAGTGTCAGTCCTCTTGTACTTAAGGCTCCATTGTGATTTTTGTATTAAATTCGGATGTAATTTCCGTGTTTCATCGTCAATAAGATGGTCCAAGGTATACAGTAACCTGAAGTGAAGCAAAGGAATCTAAAACTGGACTCACAGGAGAGGTTCAAATCATAGAATGTTAGAGTGTCAGTCCTCTTGCACTTAAGTCCGCATTGTACCTTTTGTATTAAATTCGGATGCAAACTCTGTGTTTCATCGTCAATTAGAAGGTCCAAGGGATACAGTAAACCTGAAGTGAAGCATTGGAATCTAAAACTGGACTCACAGGAGGGGTTCAAATCATAGAAAGTGAGAGTGTTAGTCCTCTTCTACTTAGGTCGGCATTGTGCCTTTTGAATTTAATTCCGATGCAATTTCTGTGTTTCATCGTCAATAAGAACGTCCAAGGGATACAGTAAACCTGAAGTGAAGCATCGAATACTAAAACTGGACTCACAGGAGGGATTCAAATCATAGAAAGTTAGAGTGACACTCCTCTTGTACTTAAGTCGGTATTGTGAGTTTTGTATTAAATTCGGATGGAATTTCTGTGTTTCGTCGTCAATAAGAAGGTCCAAGGTATACAGTAAACCTGAAGTGAAGCATCGGAATCTAAAACTGGACTCACAGGAGAGGTTCAAATCACAGAAAGATAGAGTGTCACTCCTCTTGTACTCAAGTCGGTATTGTGCGTTTTGTATTAAATTCCGATGCAGTTTTGTATTTTATCGTCAATAAGAAGGTCCAAGGGATATAGTAAACCTGAAGTGAAGCATCGGAATCTAAAACTGACTTCACAGGAGAGGTTCAAATCATAGAAAGTGAGAGTGTCAGTCCTCTTTTACTTATGTCGGGATATTGCGTTTTGAATTTAATTCCGATGCAATTTCAGTGTTTCATCGTCAATAAGAAGGTCCAAGAAATACAGTAGACCTGAAGTGAAGCATCGGAATCTAAAACTGGACTCACAGGAGAGGTTCAAATCATAGAAAGTGAGAGTGTTAGTCCTCTTCTACTTAGGTCGGCATTGTGCTTTTGAATTTAATTCCGATGCAATTTCTGTGTTTCATCGTCAATAAGAACGTCCAAGGGATACAGTAAACCTGAAGTGAAGCATCGGAATCTAAAACTGGACTCACAGGAGGGATTCAAATCATAGAAAGTTAGAGTGACACTCCTCTTGTACTTAAGTCGGTATTGTGAGTTTTGTATTAAATTCGGATGCAATTTCTGTGTTTCATCGTCAATAAGAAGGACCAAGGTATACAGTAAACCTGAAGTGAAGCATCGGAATCTAAAACTGGACTCACAGGTGAGGTTCAAATCATAGAAAGTTAGAGTGTCACTCCTCTTGTACTTAAGTCGACATTGTGCCACTTGTATTAAATTCGGATGCTATTTCTGTGTTTCATCGTCAATAAGAAGGTCCAAGGGATACAGTAAACCTGAAGTGAAGCAGCGGAATCCTAAACTGGACTCACAGGAGAGGTTCAAATCATAGAACGTGAGAGTGTCAGTCCTCTTGTACTTAAGTCGGCATTGTGCCATTTGTATTAAATTCGGATGCAATTCCTGTGTTTCATAGTCAATAAGAAGCTCCAAGGGATACACTAAACCTGAAGTGAAACATCGGAATCTAAAACTGGACTCACAGCGGAGGTTCAAATCATAGAAAGTAAGAGTGTAGCTCCTCTTGTACTTAAGTCGGTATTGTGCGTTTTGTATTAAATTCCGATGCAGTTTCTATTTTATCGTCAATAAGAAGGTCCAAAGGATACACTAAACCTGAAGTGAAGCATCGGAATCTAAAACTGACTTTACAGGAGAGGTTCAAATCATAGAAAGTGAGAGTGTCAGTCCTATTGTACTTAAGTCGGCATTGTGCATTTGTATTAAATTCGGATGCAATTTCTGTGTATCATCGTCAATAAGAAGGTCCAAGGGATACAGTAAACCTGTAGTGAAGCATCGGAATCGCAAACTGGACTCACAGGAGAGATTCAAATCATAGAATGTTAGAATGGCAGTCCTCTTTTACTTAAGACGGCATTGTGCCATTTGTATTAAATTCGGATGCAAATTTCTGTGTTTCATCGTCAATAAGAAGGTCCAAGGGATACAGTAAACCTGAAGTGAAGCATCAGAATCTAAAACTGGACTCACAGGAGAGGTTCAAATCATAGAAAGTTAGAGTGTCACTCCTCTTGTACATAAGTCGGTATTGTGCCTTTTGTATTAAATTCGGATGCAATTTCTGTGTTTTATCGTCAATAAGAAGGTCCAAATGATACAGTAAACCTGAAGTGAAGCATCGGAATCTAAAAGTGGACACACAGGAGAGGTTCAAATCATAGAAAGTGAGAGTGTCAGTCCTCTTGTACTTAAGTCGGCATTGTGCCATTTGTATTAATTTCGGATGCAATTCCTGTGTCTCATAATCAATAAGAAGGTCCAAGGGATACACTAAACCTGAAGTGAAACATCGGAATCTAAAACTGGACTCACAGGAGAGGTTCAAATCATAGAAAGTCAGAGTGTCACTCCTCTTGTACTTAAGTCGGTATTGTGCATTTTGTATTAAATTCGGATGCAATTTCTGTGTTTTATCGTCAATAAGAAGGTCCAATGGATACAGTAAACCTGAAGTGAAGCATCGGAATCTAAAACTGACGTCACAGGAGTGGTTCGAATCATAGAAAGTGAGAGTGTCAGTCCTCTTGTACTTAAGTCGGTATTGTGCCATTTGTATTAAATACGGATGCAATTTCTGTGTCTCATCGTGTATAAAAAGGTCCAAGGTATACAGTAAACCTGAAGTGAAGCATCGGAATCTAAAACTGGACTCACAGGAGGGGTTCAAATCATAGAAAGTGAGGGTGTCAGTCCTCTTCTACTTAGGTCGGAATTGTGCCCTTTGAATTTCATTCCAATGCAATTTCTGTGTTTCATCTACAATACGAAGGCCCGAGGGATACAGTAAACCTGAAGTGAGGCATCGGAATCTAAAACTGGACTCACAGGAGAGATTCAAATCATAGAAAGTTATAGTGTCAGTCCTCTTGTACTTAAGTCGGCATAGTGATTTTTGTATTAAATTCGGATGCAAACTCTGTGTTTCATCGTCAATAAGAAGGTCCAAGGGATACATTAAACCTGAAGCGAAGCATCGGAATCTAAAACTGTACTCACAGGAGAGGTTCAAATCATAGAGAGTGAGAGTGTCAGTCCTCTTCTACTTAGATCGGCATTGTACATTTTGAATTTAATTCCGATGCGATTACTGTGTTTTATCGTCAATAAGAAGGTCCAAGGGATACGATAAACCTGAAGTGAAGCATCGGAATCTAAAACTGACCTCACAGGATAGGTTCGAATCATAGAAAGTGAGAGTGTCAGCCCTATTGTACTTAAGTCGGCATTGTGACGTTTGTATTAAATTCGGATGCATTTTCTGTGTTTCATCGTCAATAAGAAGGTGCAAGGTATACAGTAAACCTGAAGTGTAGCATCGGAATCTAAAACTGGACTTACAGGAGAGGTTCAAATCATAGAAAGTGAGAGTGTTAGTCCTCTTCTACTTAGGTCGGCATTGTGCCTTTTTAATTTAATTCCGATGCAATTTACGTGTTTCATCGTCAATAAGAACGCCCAAGGGATACAGTAAACCTGAAGTAAAGCATCGGAATCTACAACTGGACCCACAGGAGAGATTCAAATCATAGAAAGTTAGAGTGTCACTCCTCTTGTACTTAAGTCGGTATTGTGAATTTTGGATTAAATTCGGATGCAATTTCTGTGTTTCATCGTCAATAAGAAGGTCCAAGGGATACAGTAAACCTTAAGTGAAGCATCGGAATCTAAAACTGGACTCGCAGGAGAGGTTCAAATCATAGAATGTTAGAGTGGCAGTCCTCTTTTACTTAAGACGGCATTGTGCCATTTGTATTAAATTCGGATGCAAATTTCTGTGTTTCATCGTCAATAAGAAGGTCCAAGGGATACAGTAAACCTGAAGTGAAGCATCGGAATTTAAAACTGGACTCACAGGAGAGGTCAAAATCATAGAAAGTGAGAGTGTCAGTCCTCTTGTACTTAAGTCGGCATTGTGCCATTTGTATTAAATTCGGATGCAATTCCTGTGTCTCATAATCGATAAGAAGGTCGAAGGGATACACTAAACCTGAAGTGAAACATCGGAATCTAAAACTGGACTCACAGGAGAGGTTCAAATCAACGAAAGTTAGAGTGTCACTCCTCTTGTACTTAAGTCGGTATTGTGCCTTTTGTATTAAATTCGGATGAAATTTCTGTGTTTTATCGTCAATAAGAAGGTCCAAGGGATACAGTAACCCTGAAGTGAAGCATCGGAATCTAAAACTGACGTCACAGGAGTGGTTCGAATCATAGAAAGTGAGAGTGTCAGTCCTCTTGTACTTAAGTCGGTATTGTGCCATTTGTATTAAATTCGGATGCAATTTCTGTCTTTCATCGTCAATAAGAAGGTCCAAGGGATTCAGTAAACCTTAAGTGAAGCATCGGAATCTAAAACTGGACTCGCAGGAGAGGTTCAATCACAGAATGTTAGAGCGTCAGTCCTCATTTACTTAAGACGGCATTGTGCTATTTGTATTAATTTCTAATGCGATTTCAGTGTTTTATCGTCAACAAGAAGGTCCAAGGGATACAGTAAACCTGAAGTGAAGCATCGGAATCTAAATCTGACCTCACAGGAGAGGTTCGAATCATAGAAAGTGAGAGTGTCAGTCCTCTTGTACTTAAGTCGCCATTGTGATTTTTGTATTAAATTCGGATGCAATTTCTGTGTTTCATCGTCAATAAGAAAGTCCAAGGGGTACTGTAAACCTGAAGTGAAGCATCGGAATCTAAAACTGGACTCACAGGAGAGGTTCAAATCATAGAAAGTTAGAATGTAAGTCCTCTTGTACTTAAGTCGGCATTGTGCCTTTTGTATTAAATTCGGATGCAATTTCTGTCTTTCATCGTCAATATGAAGGTCCAAGGGATTCAGTATACCTTAAGTGAAGCATCGGAATCTAAAACTGGACTCGCAGGAGAGGTTCAATCACAGAATGTTAGAGCGTCAGTCCTCTTTTACTTAAGACGGCATGTGCTATTTGTATTAATTTCTAATGCGATTTCAGTGTTTTATCGTCAACAAGAAGGTCCAAGGGATACAGTAAACCTGAAGTGAAGCATCGGAATCTAAATCTGACCTCACAGGAGAGGTTCGAATCATAGAAAGTGAGAGTGTCAGTCCTCTTGTACTTAAGTCGCCATTGTGATTTTTGTATTAAATTCGGATGCAATTTCTGTGTTTCATCGTCAATACGAAGGTCCAAGGGATACAGTAAACCTCAAGCGAAGCATCGGAATCTAAAACTGGACTCACAGGAGAGGTTCAAATCATAGAAAGTGAGAGTGTCAGTCCTCTTGTACTTAAGTCGGAATTGTGCCTTTTGAATTTAATTCCGAAGCAATTTCTGTTTTTCATCGTCAATAAGAAGGTTCAAGGTATACAGTAAACCTGAAGTGAAGCATCGGAATCTAAATCTGACCTCACAGGAGAGGTTCAAATCATAGAAAGTGAGAGTGTCAGTCCTCTTGTACTTAAGTCGGCATTGTGCGTTTTGAATTTAATTACGATGCAATTTCTGTGTTTCATCGTCAATAAGAAGGTCCAAGGGATACAGTAAACCAGAAGTGAAGCATCGGAATCTAAAACTGGGCTCACAGGAGAGGTTCAAAACAAAGAAAGTGAGAGTGTCAGTCCTCTTTCACTTAAGTCGGCATTGTGTTTTTTGAATTTAATTCCGATGCAATTTCAGTGTTTCATCGTCAATAAGAAGGCCCAAGGGATACAGTAAACCTGAAGTGAAGCATCGGAATCTAAAACTGGACTCACAGGAGATGTTCAAATCATAGAAAGTGAGAGTGTCAGTCCTCTTGTACCTAAGGCTCCATTGTGATTTTTGTATTAAATTCGGATGTAATTTCTGTGTTTCATCGTCAATAAGATGGTCCAAGGAATACAGTAACCTGAAGTGAAGCAAAGGAATCTAAAACTGGACTCACAGGAGAGGTTCAAATCATAGAATGTTAGAGTGTCAGTCCTCATGCACTTAAGTCGGCATTGTACCTTTCGTATTTAATTCGGATGCAAACTCTGTGTTTCATCGTCAATTAGAAGGTCCAAGGGATACAGTAAACCTGAAGTGAAGCATCGGAATCTAAAACTGGACTCACAGGAGAGGTTCAAATCATAGAAAGTGAGAGTGTTAGTCCTCTTCTACTTAGGTCGGCATTGTGCCTTTTGAATTTAATTCCGATGCAATTTCTGTGTTTCATCGTCAATAAGAACGTCCAAGGGATACAGTAAACCTGAAGTGAAGCATCGGAATCTAAAACTGGACTCACAGGAGAGATTCAAATCATAGAAAGTTAGAGTGACACTCCTCTTGTACTTAAGTCGGTATTGTGAGTTTTGTATTAAATTCGGATGGAATTTCTGTGTTTCGTCGTCAATAAGAAGGTATAAGGTATACAGTAAACCTGAAGTGAAGCATCGGAATCTAAAACTGGACTCACAGGAGAGGTTCAAATCATAGAAAGATAGAGTGTCACTCCTCTTGTACTCAAGTCGGTATTGTGCGTTTTGTATTAAATTCCGATGCAGTTTTGTATTTTATCGTCAATAAGAAGGTCCAAGGGATACAGTAAACCTGAAGTGAAGCATCGGAATCTAAAACTGACTTCACAGGAGAGGTTCAAATCATAGAAAGTGAGAGTGTCAGTCCTATTGTACTTAAGTCGGCATTGTGCCATTTGTATTAAATTCAGATGCAATTTCTGTGTTTCATCGTCAATAAGAAGGTCCAAGGCATACAGTTAACCTGAAGTGAAGCATCGGAATTTAAAACTGGACTCACAGGAGAGGTTCAAATCATAGAAAGTGAGAGTGTCAGTCCTCTTTTACTTATGTCGGGATATTGCGTTTTGAATTTAATTCCGATGCAATTTCTGTGTTTCATCGTCAATAAGAAGGTCCAAGAAATACAGTAGACCTGAAGTGAAGCATCGGAATCTAAAACTGGACTCACAGGAGAGCTTCAAATCATAGAAAGTGAGAGTGTTAGTCCTCTTCTACTTATGTCGGCATTGTGCCTTTCGAATTTAATTCCGATGCAATTTCTGTGTTTCATCGTCAATAATAACGTCCAAGGGATACAGTAAACCTGAAGTGAAGCATCGGAATCTAAAACTGGACTCACAGGAGGGATTCAAATCATAGAAAGTTAGAGTGACACTCCTCTTGTACTTAAGTCGGTATTATGAGTTTTGTATGAAATTCGGATGCAATTTCTGTGTTTCCCTGAAGTGAAGCATCGGAATCTAAAACTGGACTCACAGGAGAGCTTCAAATCATAGAAAGTGAGAGTGTTAGTCCTCTTCTACTTATGTCGGCATTGTGCCTTTCGAATTTAATTCCGATGCAATTTCTGTGTTTCATCGTCAATAATAACGTCCAAGGGATACAGTAAACCTGAAGTGAAGCATCGGAATCTAAAACTGGACTCACAGGAGGGATTCAAATCATAGAAAGTTAGAGTGACACTCCTCTTGTACTTAAGTCGGTATTATGAGTTTTGTATGAAATTCGGATGCAATTTCTGTGTTTCATAGTCAATAAGAAGGTCCATGGGATACAGTAAACCTGAAGTGAAGCAGCGGAATCCTAAACTGGACTCACAGGAGAGGTTCAAATCATAGAAAGTGAGAGTGTCAGTCCTCTTGTACTTAAGTCGGCATTGTGCCATTTGTATTAAATTCGGATGCAATTCCTGTGTTTCATAGTCAATAAGAAGGTCCAAGGGATACACTAAACCTGAAGTGAAACATCGGAATCTAAAACTGGACTCACAGGAGAGGTTCAAATCATAGAAAGTAAGAGTGTAACTCCTCTTGTACTTAAGTCGGTATTGTGCGTTTTGTATTAAATTCCGATGCAGTTTCTATTTTATCGTCAATAAGAAGGTCCAAGGAATACAGTAAACCTGAAGTGAAGCATCCTAATCTAAAACTGTCTTTACAGGAGAGGTTCAAATCATAGAAAGTGAGAGTGTCAGTCCTATTGTACTTAAGTCGGCATTGTGCATTTGTATTAAATTCGGATGCAATTTCTGTGTATCATCGTCAATAAGAAGGTCCAAGGGATACAGTAAACCTGTAGTGAAGCATCGGAATCGCAAACTGGACTGACAGGAGAGATTCAAATCATAGAATGTTAGAGTGGCAGTCCTCTTTTACTTAAGTCGGTATTGTGCCTTTTGTATTAAATTCGGATGCAATTTCTGTGTTTTATCGTCAATAAGAAGGTCCAAATGATACAGTAAACCTGAAGTGAAGCATCGGAATCTAAAAGTGGACACACAGGAGAGGTTCAAATCATAGAAAGTGAGAGTGTCAGTCCTCTTGCACTTAAGTCGGCATTGTGCCATTTGTATTAAATTCGGATGCAATTCCTGTGTCTCATAATCAATAAGAAGGTCCAATTGATACACTAAACCTGAAGTGAAACATCGGAATCTAAAACTGGACTCACAGGAGAGATTCAGATCATAGAAAGTTATAGTGTCAGTCCTCTTGTACTTAAGTCGGCATAGTGATTTTTGTATTAAATTCGGATGCAAACTCTGTGTTTCATCGTCAATAAGTAGGTCCAAGGGATACATTAAACCTGAAGCGAAGCATCGGAATCTAAAACTGTACTCACAGGAGAGGTTCAAATTATAGAGAGTGAGAGTGTCAGTCCTCTTCTACTTAGATCGGCATTGTACATTTTGAATTTAATTCCGATGCGATTACTGTGTTTTATCGTCAATAAGAAGGTCCAAGGGATACGGTAAACCTGAAGTGAAGCATCGGAATCTAAAACTGACCTCACAGGAGAGGTTCGAATCATAGAAAGTGAGAGTGTCAGCCCTATTGTACTTAAGTCGGCATTGTGACGTTTGTATTAAATTCGGATGCATTTTCTGTGTTTCATCGTCAATAAGAAGGTGCAAGGTATACAGTAAACCTGAAGTGTAGCATCGGAATCTAAAACTGGACTTACAGGAGAGGTTCAAATCATAGAAAGTGAGAGTGTTAGTCCTGTTCTACTTAGGTCGGCATTGTGCCTTTTGAATTTAATTCCGATGCAATTTCTGTGTTTCATCGTCAATAAGAACGTCCAAGGGATACAGTAAACCTGAAGTGAAGCATCGGAATCTAAAACTGGACTCACAGGAGAGATTCAAATCATAGAAAGTTAGAGTGACACTCCTCTTGTACTTAAGTCGGTATTGTGAGTTTTGTATTAAATTCGGATGGAATTTCTGTGTTTCGTCGTCAATAAGAAGGTCCAAGGTATACAGTAAACCTCAAGTGAAGCATCGGAATCTAAAACTGGACTCACAGGAGAGGTTCAAATCATAGAAAGATAGAGTGTCACTCCTCTTGTACTCAAGTCGGTATTGTGCGTTTTGTATTAAATTCCGATGCAGTTTTGTATTTTATCGTCAATAAGAAGGTCCAAGGGATACAGTAAACCTGAAGTGAAGCATCGGAATCTAAAACTGACTTCACAGGAGAGGTTCAAATCATAGAAAGTGAGAGTGTCAGTCCTATTGTACTTAAGTCGGCATTGTGCCATTTGTATTAAATTCGGATGCAATTTCTGTGTTTCATCGTCAATAAGAAGGTCCAAGGCATACAGTTAACCTGAAGTGAAGCATCGGAATTTAAAACTGGACTCACAGGAGAGGTTCAAATCATAGAAAGTGAGAGTGTCAGTCCTCTTTTACTTATGTCGGGATATTGCGTTTTGAATTTAATTCCGATGCAATTTCTGTGTTTCATCGTCAATAAGAAGGTCCAAGAAATACAGTAGACCTGAAGTGAAGCATCGGAATCTAAAACTGGACTCACAGGAGAGGTTCAAATCATAGAAAGTGAGAGTGTTAGTCCTCTTCTACTTAGGTCGGCATTGTGCCTTTCGAATTTAATTCCGATGCAATTTCTGTGTTTCATCGTCAATAAGAACGTCCAAGGGATACAGTAAACCTGAAGTGAAGCATCGGAATCTAAAACTGGACTCACAGGAGGGATTCAAATCATAGAAAGTTAGAGTGACACTCCTCTTGTACTTAAGTCGGTATTGTGAGTTTTGTATTAAATTCGGATGCAATTTCTGTGTTTCATCGTCAATAAGAAGGACCAAGGTATACAGTAAACCTGAAGTGAAGCATCGGAATCTAAAACTGGGCTCACGGGTGAGGTTCAAATCATAGAAAGTTAGAGTGTCACTCCTCTTGTACTTAAGTCGACATTGTGCCATTTGTATTAAATTCGGATGCTATTTCTGTGTTTCATCGTCAATAAGAAGGTCCATGGGATACAGTAAACCTGAAGTGAAGCAGCGGAATCCTAAACTGGACTCACAGGAGAGGTTCAAATCATAGAAAGTGAGAGTGTCAGTCCTCTTGTACTTAAGTCGGCATTGTGCCATTTGTATTAAATTCGGATGCAATTCCTGTGTTTCATAGTCAATAAGAAGGTCCAAGGGATACACTAAACCTGAAGTGAAACATCGGAATCTAAAACTGGACTCACAGGAGAGGTTCAAATCATAGAAAGTAAGAGTGTAACTTCTCTTGTACTTAAGTCGGTATTGTGCGTTTTGTATTAAATTCCGATGCAGTTTCTATTTTATCGTCAATAAGAAGGTCCAAGAAATACAGTAAACCTGAAGTGAAGCATCCTAATCTAAAACTGACTTTACAGGAGAGGTTCAAATCATAGAAAGTGAGAGTGTCAGTCCTATTTTACTTAAGTCGGCATTGTGCATTTGTATTAAATTCGGATGCAATTTCTGTGTATCATCGTCAATAAGAAGGTCCAAGGGATACAGTAAACCTGTAGTGAAGCATCGGAATCGCAAACTGGACTCACAGGAGAGATTCAAATCATAGAATGTTAGAGTGGCAGTCCTCTTTTACTTAAGACGGCATTGTGCCATTTGTATTAAATTCGGATGCAAATTTCTGTGTTTCATCGTCAATAAGAAGGTCCAAGGGATACAGTAAACCTGAAGTGAAGCATCAGAATCTAAAACTGGACTCACAGGAGAGGTTCAAATCATAGAGAGTTAGAGTGTCACTCCTCTTGTACTTAAGTCGGTATTGTGCCTTTTGTATTAAATTCGGATGCAATTTCTGTGTTTTATCGTCAATAAGAAGGTCCAAATGATACAGTAAACCTGAAGTGAAGCATCGGAATCTAAAAGTGGACACACAGGAGAGGTTCAAATCATAGAAAGTGAGTGTGTCAGTCCTCTTGCACTTAAGTCGGCATTGTGCCATTTGTATTAAATTCGGATGCAATTCCTGTGTCTCATAATCAATAAGAAGGTCCAAGGGATACACTAAACCTGAAGTGAAACATCGGAATCTAAAACTGGACTCACAGGAGAGGTTCAAATCATAGAAAGTTAGAGTGTCTCTCCTCTTGTACTTAAGTCGGTATTGTGCATTTTGTATTAAATTCGGATGCAATTTCTGTGTTTTATCGTCAATAAGAAGGTCCAATGGATACAGTAAACCTGAAGTGAAGCATCGGAATCTAAAACTGACGTCACAGGAGTGGTTCGAATCATAGAAAGTGAGAGTGTCAGTCCTCTTGTACTTAAGTCGGTATTGTGCCATTTGTATTAAATACGGATGCAATTTCTGTGTCTCATCGTAAATAAAAAGGTCCAAGGTATACAGTAAACCTGAAGTGAAGCATCGGAATCTAAAACTGGACTCACAGGAGGGGTTCAAATCATAGAAAGTGAGGGTGTTAGTCCTCTTCTACTTAGGTCGGAACTGTGCCCTTTGAATTTCATTCCAATGCAATTTCTGTGTTTCATCTTCAATACGAAGGCCCAAGGGATACAGTAAACCTGAAGTGAGGCATCGGAATCTAAAACTGGACTTACAGGAGAGATTCAGATCATAGAAAGTTATAGTGTCAGTCCTCTTGTACTTAAGTCGGCATAGTGATTTTTGTATTAAATTCGGATGCAAACTCAGTGTTTCATCGTCAATAAGAAGGTCCAAGGGATACATTAAACCTGAAGCGAAGCATCGGAATCTAAAACTGTACTCACAGGAGAGGTTCAAATTATAGAGAGTGAGAGTGTCAGTCCTCTTCTACTTAGATCGGCATTGTACATTTTGAATTTAATTCCGATGCGATTACTGTGTTTTATCGTCAATAAGAAGGTCCAAGGGATACGGTAAACCTGAAGTGAAGCATCGGAATCTAAAACTGACCTCACAGGAGAGGTTCGAATCATAGAAAGTGAGAGTGTCAGCCCTATTGTACTTAAGTCGGCATTGTGACGTTTGTATTAAATTCGGATGCATTTTCTGTGTTTCATCGTCAATAAGAAGGTGCAAGGTATACAGTAAACCTGAAGTGTAGCATCGGAACCTAAAACTGGACTTACAGGAGAGGTTCAAATCATAGAAAGTGAGAGTGTTAGTCCTCTTCTACTTAGGTCGGCATTGTGCCTTTTTAATTTAATTCCGATGCAATTTACGTGTTTCATCGTCAATAAGAACGCCCAAGGGATACAGTAAACCTGAAGTAAAGCATCGGAATCTAAAACTGGACCCAGAGGAGAGATTCAAATCATAGAAAGTTAGAGTGTCACTCCTCTTGTACTTAAGTCGGTATTGTGAATTTTGGATTAAATTCGGATGCAATTTCTGTGTTTCATCGTCAATAAGAAGGTCCAAGGGATACAGTAAACCTTAAGTGAAGCATCGGAATCTAAAACTGGACTCGCAGGAGAGGTTCAAATCATAGAATGTTAGAGTGGCAGTCCTCTTTTACTTAAGACGGCATTGTGCCATTTGTATTAATTTCAGATGCAAATTTCTGTGTTTCATCGTCAATAAGAAGGTCCAAGGGATACAGTAAACCTGAAGTGAAGCATCGGAATTTAAAACTGGACTCACAGGAGAGGTTAAAATCATAGGAAGTGGGAGTGTCAGTCCTCTTGTACTTAAGTCGGCATTGTGCCATTTGTATTAAATTCGGATGCAATTCCTGTGTCTCATAATCAATAAGAAGGTCCAAGGGATACACTAAACCTGAAGTGAAACATCGGAATCTAAAACTGGACTCACAGGAGAGGTTCAAATCATCGAAAGTTAGAGTGTCACTCCTCTTGTACTTATGTCGGTATTGTGCCTTTTGTATTAAATTCGAATGCAATTTCTGTGTTTTATCGTCAATAGGAAAGTCCAAGGGATACAGTAACCCTGAAGTGAAGCATCGGAATCTAAAACTGACGTCACTGGAGTGGTTCGAATCATAGAAAGTGAGAGTGTTAGTCCTCTTGTACTTAAGTCGGTATTGTGCCATTTGTATTAAATTCGGATGCAATTTCTGTCTTTCATCGTCAATAAGAAGGTGCAAGGGATTCAGTAAACCTTAAGTGAAGCATCGGAATCTAAAACTGGACTCGCAGGAGAGGTTCAATCACAGAATGTTAGAGCGTCAGTCCTCACTTACTTAAGACGGCATTGTGCTATTTGTATTAATTTCTAATGCGATTTCAGTGTTTTATCGTCAACAAGAAGGTCCAAGGGATACAGTAAACCTGAAGTGAAGCATCGGAACCTAAATCTGACCTCACAGGAGAGGTTCGAATCATAGAAAGTGAGAGTGTCAGTCCTCTTGTACTTAAGTCGCCATTGTGATTTTGGTATTAAATTCGGATGCAATTTCTGTGTTTCTTCGTCAATACGAAGGTCAAAGGTATACAGTAAACCTGAAGTGAAGCATCGGAATCTAAAACTGGACTCACAGGAGAGGTTCAAATCATAGAAAGTGAGAGTGTCAGTCCTCTTGTACTTAAGTCGGAATTGTGCCTTTTGAATTTAATTCCGATGCAATTTCTGTTTTTCATCGTTAATAAGAAGGTTCAAGGTATACACTAAACCTGAAGTGAAGCATCGGAATCTAAATCTGACCTCACAGGAGAGGTTCAAATCATAGAAAGTGAGAGTGTCAGTCCCATTGTACTTAAGTCGGCATTGTGCCATTTGTATTAAATTCGGATGCAATTTCTGTGTTTCATTGTCAATAAGAAGGTCCAACGGAAACAGTAAACCTGAAGTGAAGCATCGGAATCTAAAACTGGACTCACTGGAGAGGTTCAAATCATAGAAAGTTAGAGTGTCAGTCCTCTTGTACTTAAGTCGGCATTGTGCGTTTTGAATTTAATTACGATGCAATTTCTGTGTTTCATCGTCAATAAGAAGGTCCAAGGGATACAGTAAACCAGAAGTGAAGCATCGGAATCTAAAACTGGACTCACAGGAGAGGTTCAAATCAAAGAAAGTGAGAGTGTCAGTCCTCTTTCACTTAAGTCGGGATTGTGTTTTTTGAATTTAATTCCGATGCAATTTCAGTGTTTCATCGTCAATAAGATTTTCCAAGGGATACAGTAAACCTGAAGTGAAGCATCGGAATCTAAAACTGGACTCACAGGAGAAGTTCAAATCATAGAAAGTGATAGTGTCAGTCCTCTTGTACTTAAGGCTCCATTGTGATTGTTGTATTAAATTCGGATGTAATTTCTGTGTTTCATCGTCAATAAGATGGTCCAAGGTAGACAGTAACCTGAAGTGAAGCAAAGGAATCTAAAACTGGACTCACAGGAGAGGTTCAAACCATAGAATGTTAGAGTGTCAGTCCTCTTGCACTTAAGTCGGCATTGTAACTTTTGTATTAAATTCGGATGCAAACTCTGTGTTTCATCGTCAATTAGAAGGTCCAAGGGATACAGTAAACCTGAAGTGAACCATCGGAATCTAAAACTGGACTCACAGGAGAGGTTCAAATCATAGAAAGTGAGAGTGTTAGTCCTCTTCTACATAGGTCGGCATTGTGCCTTTTGAATTTAATTCCGATGCAATTTCTGTGTTTCATCGTCAATAAGAACGTCCAAGGGATACAGTAAACCTGAAGTGAAGCATCGGAATCTAAAACTGGACTCACAGGAGAGATTCAAATCATAGAAAGTTAGAGTGACACTCCACTTGTACTTAAGTCGGTATTGTGAGATTTGTATTAAATTCGGATGCAATTTCTGTGTTTCATCGTCAATAAGAAGGTCCAAGGAATACAGTAAACCTGAAGTGAAGCATCCTAATCTAAAACTGACTTTACAGGAAAGGTTCAAATCATAGAAAGTGAGAGTGTCAGTCCTATTGTACTTAAATCGGCATTGTGCATTTGTATTAAATTCGGATGCAATTTCTGTGTATCATCGTCAATAAGAAGGTCCAAGGGATACAGTAAACCTGTAGTGAAGCATCGGAATCGCAAACTGGACTCACAGGAGAGATTCAAATCATAGAATGTTAGAGTGGCAGTCCTCTTTTACTTAAGACGGCATTGTGCCATTTGTATTAAATTCGGATGCAAATTTCTGTGTTTCATCGTCAATAAGAAGGTCCAAGGGATACAGTAAACCTGAAGTGAAGCATCAGAATCTAAAACTGGACTCACAGGAGAGGTTCAAATCATAGAGAGTTAGAGTGTCACTCCTCTTGTACTTAAGTCGGTTTTGTGCCTTTTGTATTAAATGCGGATGCAATTTCTGTGTTTTATCGTCAATAAGAAGGTCCAAATGATACAGTAAACCTGAAGTGAAGCATCGGAATCTAAAAGTGGACACACAGGAGAGGTTCAAATTATAGAAAGTGAGAGTGTCAGTCCTCTTGCACTTAAGTCGGCATTGTGCCATTAGTATTAAATTCGGATGCAATTCCTGTGTCTCATAATCAATAAGAAGGTCCAAGGGATACACTAAACCTGAAGTGAAACATCGGAATCTAAAGCTGGACTCACAGGAGAGGTTCAAATCATAGAAAGTTAGAGTGTCTCTCCTCTTGTACTTAAGTCGGTATTGTGCATTTTGTATTAAATTCGGATGCAATTTCTGTGTTTTATCGTCAATAAGAAGGTCCAATGGATACAGTAAACCTGTAGTGAAGCATCGGAATCTAAATCTGACGTCACAGGAGTGGTTCGAATCATAGAAAGTGAGAGTGTCAGTCCTCTTGTACTTAAGTCGGTATTGTGCCATTTGTATTAAATACGGATGCAATTTCTGTGTCTCATCGTAAATAAAAAGGTCCAAGGTATACAGTAAACCTGAAGTGAAGCATCGGAATCTAAAACTGGACTCACAGGAGGGGTTCAAATCATAGAAAGTGAGAGTGTCAGTCCTCTTCTACTTAGGTCGGAATTGTGCCCTTTGAATTTCATTCCAATGCAATTTCTGTGTTTCATCTTCAATACGAAGGCCCAAGGGATACAGTAAACCTGAAGTGAGGCATCGGAATCTAAAACTGGACTCACAGGAGAGATTCAGATCATAGAAAGTTATAGTGTCAGTCCTCTTGTACTTTAGTCGGCATAGTGATTTTTGTATTTAATTCGGATGCAAACTCTGTGTTTCATCGTCAATAAGAAGGTCCAAGGGATACATTAAACCTGAAGCGAAGCATCGGAATCTAAAACTGTACTCACAGGAGAGGTTCAAATTATAGAGAGTGAGAGTGTCAGTCCTCTTCTACTTAGATCGGCATTGTACATTTTGAATTTAATTCCGATGCGATTACTGTGTTTTATTGTCAATAAGAAGGTCCAAGGGATACGGTAAACCTGATGTGAAGCATCGGAATCTAAAACTGACCTCACAGGAGAGGTTCGAATCATAGAAAGTGAGAGTGTCAGCCCTATTGTACTTAAGTCGGCATTGTGACGTTTGTATTAAATTCGGATGCATTTTCTGTGTTTCATCGTCAATAAGAAGGTGCAAGGTATACAGTAAACCTGAAGTGTAGCATCGGAATCTAAAACTGGACTTACAGGAGAGGTTCAAATCATAGAAAGTGAGAGTGTTAGTCCTCTTCTACTTAGGTCGGCATTGTGCCTTTTTAATTTAATTCCGATGCAATTTACGTGTTTCATCGTCAATAAGAACGCCCAAGGGATACAGTAAACCTGAAGTAAAGCATCGGAATCTAAAACTGGACCCACAGGAGAGATTCAAATCATAGAAAGTTAGAGTGTCACTCCTCTTGTACTTAAGTCGGTATTGTGAATTTTGGATTAAATTCGGATGCAATTTCTGCGTTTCATCGTCAATAAGAAGGTCCAAGGGATACAGTAAACCTTAAGTGAAGCATCGGAATCTAAAACTGGACTCGCAGGAGAGGTTCAAATCATAGAATGTTAGAGTGGCAGTCCTCTTTTACTTAAGACGGCATTGTGCCATTTGTATTAATTTCAGATGCAAATTTCTGTGTTTCATCGTCAATAAGAAGGTCCAAGGGATACAGTAAACCTGAAGTGAAGCATCGGAATTTAAAACTGGACTCACAGGAGAGGTTAAAATCATAGAAAGTGAGAGTGTCAGTCCTCTTGTACTTAAGTCGGCATTGTGCCATTTGTATTAAATTCGGATGCAATTCCTGTGTCTCATAATCAATAAGAAGGTCCAAGGGATACACTAAACCTGAAGTGAAACATCGGAATCTAAAACTGGACTCACAGGAGAGGTTCAAATCAACGAAAGTTAGAGTGTCACTCCTCTTGTACTTATGTCGGTATTGTGCCTTTTGTATTAAATTCGAATGCAATTTCTGTGTTTTATCGTCAATAGGAAAGTCCAAGGGATACAGTAACCCTGAAGTGAAGCATCGGAACCTAAATCTGACCTCACAGGAGAGGTTCGAATCATAGAAAGTGAGAGTGTCAGTCCTCTTGTACTTAAGTCGCCATTGTGATTTTTGTATTAAATTCGGATGCAATTTCTGTGTTTCATCGTCAATACGAAGGTCAAAGGTATACAGTAAACCTGAAGTGAAGCATCGGAATCTAAAACTGGACTCACAGGAGAGGTTCAAATCATAGAAAGTGAGAGTGTCAGTCCTCTTGTACTTAAGTCGGAATTGTGCCTTTTGAATTTAATTCCGATGCAATTTCTGTTTTTCATCGTTAATAAGAAGGTTCAAGGGATACACTAAACCTGAAGTGAAGCATCGGAATCTAAATCTGACCTCACAGGAGAGGTTCAAATCATAGAAAGTGAGAGTGTCAGTCCCATTGTACTTAAGTCGGCATTGTGCCATTTGTATTAAATTCGGATGCAATTTCTGTGTTTCATCGTCAATAAGAAGGTCCAACGTAAACAGTAAACCTGAAGTGAAGCATCGGAATCTAAAACTGGACTCACTGGAGAGGTTCAAATCATAGAAAGTTAGAGTGTCAGTCCTCTTGTACTTAAGTCGGCATTGTGCGTTTTGAATTTAATTACGATGCAATTTCTGTGTTTCATCGTCAATAAGAAGGTCCAAGGGATAGAGTAAACCAGAAGTGAAGCATCGGAATCTAAAACTGGACTCACAGGAGAGGTTCAAATCAAAGAAAGTGAGAGTGTCAGTCCTCTTTCACTTAAGTCGGGATTGTGTTTTTTTAATTTAATTCCGATGCAATTTCAGTGTTTCATCGTCAATAAGATGGTCCAAGGGATACAGTAAACCTGAAGTGAAGCATCGGAATCTAAAACTGGACTCACAGGAGAAGTTCAAATCATAGAAAGTGAGAGTGTCAGTCCTCTTGTACTTAAGGCTCCATTGTGATTGTTGTATTAAATTCGGATGTAATTTCTGTGTTTCATCGTCAATAAGATGGTCCAAGGTATACAGTAACCTGAAGTGAAGCAAAGGAATCTAAAACTGGACTCACAGGAGAGGTTCAAACCATAGAATGTTAGAGTGTCAGTCCTCTTGCACTTAAGTCGGCATTGTACCTTTTGTATTAAATTCGGATGCAAACTCTGTGTTTCATCGTCAATTAGAAGGTCCAAGGGATACAGTAAACCTGAAGTGAACCATCGGAATCTAAAACTGGACTCACAGGAGAGGTTCAAATCATAGAAAGTGAGAGTGTTAGTCCTCTTCTACTTAGGTCGGCATTGTGCCTTTTGAATTTAATTCCGATGCAATTTCTGTGTTTCATCGTCAATAAGAACGTCCAAGGGATACAGTAAACCTGAAGTGAAGCATCGGAATCTAAAACTGGACTCACAGGAGAGATTCAAATCATAGAAAGTTAGAGTGACACTCCTCTTGTACTTAAGTCGGTATTGTGAGTTTTGATTTAAATTCGGATGCAATTTCTGTGTTTCATCGTCAATAAGAAGGTCCAAGGTATACAGTAAACCTGAAGTGAAGCATCGGAATCTAAAACTGGACTCACAGGAGAGGTTCAAATCATAGAAATATAGAGTGTCACTCCTCTTGTACTCAAGTCGGTATTGTGCGTTTTGTATTAAATTGCGATGCTGTTTTGTATTTTATCGTCAATAAGAAGGTCCAAGGGATACAGTAAACCTGAAGTGAAGCATCGGAATCTAAAACTGACTTTACAGGAGAGGTTCAAATCATAGAAAGTGAGAGTGTCAGTCCTATTGTACTTAAGTCGGCATTGTGCCATTTGTATTAAATTCGGATGCAATTTCTGTGTTTCATCGTCAATAAGAAGGTCCAAGGGATATAGTAAACCTGAAGTGAAGCATCGGTATTTAAAACTGGACTCACAGGAGAGGTTCAAATCATAGAAAGTGAGAGTGTCAGTCCTCTTTTACTTATGTCGGGATATTGCGTTTTGAATTTAATTCCGATGCAATTTCTGTGTTTCATCGTCAATAATAAGGTCCACGGGATACAGTAAACCTGAAGTGAAGCATCGGAATCTACAACTGGACTCACAGGAGTGGTTCAAACCATAGAAAGTGAGAATGTCAGTCCTCTTGTTCTTAAGTCGACATTGTGCCATTTGTATTAAATTCGGATGCTATTTCTGTGTTTCATCGTCAATAAGAAGGTCCAAGGGATACAGTAAACCTGAAGTGAAGCATCGGAATCGCAAACTGGACTCACAGGAGAGATTCAAATCATAGAATGTTAGAGTGGCAGTCCTCTTTTACTTAAGACGGCATTGTGCCATTTGTATTAAATTCGGATGCAAATTTCTGTGTTTCATCGTCAATAAGAAGGTCCAAGGGATACAGTAAACCTGAAGTGAAGCATCAGAATCTAAAACTGGACTCACAGGAGAGGTTCAAATCATAGAAAGTTAGACTGTCCGTCCTCTTTTACTTAAGTCGGCATTGTGCCTTTTGTATTAAATTCCGATGCAATTTCCGTGTTTCATCGTCAATCAGAAGGTGCAGAAGGTGCAGTACACCCGAAGTGGAGCATTGAAATCTAAAACTGGACTCACAGGAGAGGTTCAAATCAAAGAAAGTGAGAGTGTCAGTCCTCTTGTACTTAAGTCGGCATTGTGCCATTTGTATTAAATTCCGAGGCAATTTCTATGTTTCATCGTCAATAAGAAGGTGCAAGGTATGCAGTAAACCTGAAGTGAAGCATCGGAATTTAAACCTGGACTCACCGGAGAGGTTCAAATAATAGAAAGTGAGAGTGTCAGTCCTCTCGTACTTAAGTCGGCATTGTGCCATTTGTATTAAATGTCGGATGCAATTCCTGTGTCTCATAATCAATAAGAAGGTCCAAGGGATACACTAAACCTGAAGTGAAACATCGGAATCTAAAACTGGACTCACAGGAGAGGTTCAAATCATAGAAAGTTAGAGTGTCACTCCTCTTGTACTTAAGTCGGTATTGTGCCTTTTGTATTAAATTCGGATGCAATTTCTGTGTTTTATCGTCAATAAGAAGGTCCAAATGATACAGTAAACCTGAAGTGAAGCATCGGAATCTAAAACTGACGTCACAGGAGTGGTTCGAATCATAGAAAGTGAGAGTGTCAGTCCTCTTGTACTTAAGTCGGCATTGTGATTTTTGTATTAAATTCGGATGCAAACTCTGTGTTTCATCGTCAATAAGAAAGTCCAAGGGATACAGTAAACCTGAAGTGAAGCATCGGAATCTAAAACTGGACTCACAGGAGAGGTTCAAATCATAGAAAGTGAGAGTGTCAGTCCTCTACTACTTAGATCGGCATTGTACATTTTGAATTTAATTCCGATGCGATTACTGTGTTTTATCGTCAATAAGAAGGTCCAAGGGATACGGTAAGCCTGAAGTGAAGCATCGGAATCTAAAACTGACCTCACAGTAGAGGTTCGAATCATAGAAAGTGAGAGTGTCAGCCCTATTGTACTTAAGTCGGCATTGTGCCGTTTGTATTAAATTCGGATGTATTTTCTGTGTTTCATCGTCAATAAGAAGGTCCAAGGGATACAGTCAACCTGTAGTGAAGCATCGGAATCTAAAACTGGACTCACAGGAGAGGTTCAAATCATAGAAAGTGAGAGTGTCAGTCCTCTTGTACTTAAGTCGGCATTGTGCCATTTGTATTAAATTCCGATGCAATTACTACGTTTCATCGTCAATAAGAAGGTGCAAGGTATACAGTAAACCTGAAGTGAAGCATCGGAATTTAAAACTGGACTCACCGGAGAGGTTCAAATCATAGAAAGTGAGAGTGTCAGTCCTCTTGTACTTAAGTCGGCATTATGCCATTTGTATTACATTCGGATGCAATTCCTGTGTCTCATAATCAATAAGAAGGTCCAAGGGATACACTAAACCTGAAGTGAAACATCGGAATCTAAAACTGGACTCATAGGAGAGGTTCAAATCATAGAAAGTGAGAGTGTCAGTCCTCTTGTACTTAAATCGGCATTGTGCCATTTGAATTTAATTCCGATGCAATTTCGGTGGTTCATCGTCAACAAGAGAGTCCAAGGGATACAGTAAACCTGCAGTGAAGCATCGGAATCAAAAACTGGACTCACAGGAGAGATTCAAATCATAGAAAGTTATAGTGTCAGTCCTCTTGTACTTAAGTCGGCATTGTGATTTTTCTATTAAATTCGGATGCAAACTCTGTGTTTCATCGTCAATAAGAAGGTCCAAGGGATACAGTAAACCTGAAGTGAAGCATCGGAATCTAAAACTGGACCCACAGGAGAGATTCAAATCATAGAAAGTTAGAGTGTCACTCCTCTTGTACTTAAGTCGGTATTGTGCCTTTTGTATTAAATTCGGATGCAATTTCTGTGTTTTATCGTCAATAAGAAGGTCCAATGGATACAGTAACCCTGAAGTGAAGCATCGGAATCTAAAACTGACGTCACAGGAGTGGTTCGAATCATAGAAAGTGAGAGTGTCAGTCCTCTTGTACTTAAGTCGGCATTGTGATTTTTGTATTAAATTCGGATGCAAACTCTGTGTTTCATCGTCAATAAGAAAGTCCAAGGGATACAGTAAACCTGAAGTGAAGCATCGGAATCTAAAACTAGACTCACAGGAGAGGTTCAAATCATAGAAAGTGAGAGTGTCTGTCCTCTACTACTTAGATCGGCATTGTACATTTTGAAGTTAATTCCGATGCGATTACTGTGTTTTATCGTCAATAAGAAGGTCCAAGGGATACGGTAAGCCTGAAGTGAAGCATCGGAATCTAAAACTGACCTCACAGTAGAGGTTCGAATCATAGAAAGTGAGAGTGTCAGCCCTATTGTACTTAAGTCGGCATTGTGCCGTTTGTATTAAATTCGGATGTATTTTCTGTGTTTCATCGTCAATAAGAAGGTCCAAGGGATATAGTCAACCTGTAGTGAAGCATCGGAATCTAAAACTGGACTCACAGGAGAGGTTCAAATCATAGAAAGTGAGAGTGTCAGTCCTCTTGTACTTAAGTCGGCATTGTGCCATTTGTATTAAATTCCGATGCAATTTCTACGTTTCATCGTCAATAAGAAGGTGCAAGGTATACAGTAAACCTGAAGTGAAGCATCGGAATTTAAAACTGGACTCACCGGAGAGGTTCAAATCATAGAAAGTGAGAGTGTCAGTCCTCTTGTACTTAAGTCGGCATTATGCCATTTGTATTAAATTCGGATGCAATTCCTGTGTCTCATTATCAATAAGAAGGTCCAAGGAATACACTAAACCTGAAGTGAAACATCGGAATCTAAAACTGGACTCACAGGAGAGGTTCAAATCATAGAAAGTGAGAGTGTCAGTCCTCTTGTACTTAAGTCGGCATTGTGCCATTTGAATTTAATTCCGATGCAATTTCGGTGGTTCATCGTCAACAAGAAAGTCCAAGGGATACAGTAAACCTGCAGTGAAGCATCGGAATCTAAAACTGGACTCACAGGAGAGATTCAAATCATAGAAAGTTATAGTGTCAGTCCTCTTGTACTTAAGTCGGCATTGTGCATTTTGTATTAAATTCGGATGCAAACTCTGTGTTTCATCGTCAATAAGAAGGTCCAAGGGATACAGTAAACCTGAAGTGAAGCATCGGAATCTAAAACTGGACTCACAGGAGAGGTTCAAATCATAGGAAGTGAGAGTGTCAGTCCTCTTCTACTTAGATCGGCATTGTACATTTTGAATTTAATTCCGATGCGATTACTGTGTTTTATCGTATAAGAAGGTCCAAGGGATGCGGTAAACCTGAAGTGAAGCATCTGATTCTAAAACTGACCTCACAGGAGAGGTTTGAATCATAGAAAGTGAGAGTGTCAGCCCTCTTGTACTTAAGTCGGCATTGTGCCGTTTGTATTAAATTCGGATGCATTTTCTGTGTTTCATCGTCAATAAGAAGGTCGAAGGGATACAGTCAACCTGAAGTGAAGCATCGGAATCTAAATCTGACCTCAAAGGAGAGGTTCAAATAATAGAAAGTTAGAGTGTCAGTCCTCTTGTACTTAAGTCGGCATTGTGCCTTTTGAATTTAATTCCGATGCAATTTCGATGGTTCATCGTCAACAAGAGAGTCCAAGGTATACAGTAAACCTGAAGTGAAGAATCGGAATCTAAAACTGGACTCACAGGAGAAGTTCATATCATAGACAATGAGACTGTCAGTCCTCTTGTACTTAAATCGCCATTGTGATTTTTGTATTAAATTCGGATGCAATATCTGAGTTTCATCGTCAATAAGAAGGTCCAAGGGATACATTAAACGTAAAGTGAAGCACCGGAATCTAAACCTGGACTCACAGGAGAGGTTCGAATCATAGAAAGTTAGAGTGTCTGTCCTCTTGTACTTAACCCGGCATTGTACCTTTTGCATTAAATTCGGATGCAAACTCTGTGTTTCATCGTCAATTGGAAGGTCCAAGTGATACAGTAAACCTGAAGTGAAGCATCGGATTCTAAAACTGGACTCACAGGAGAGTTTCATATCATAGAAAGTGAGAGTGTCAGTCCTCTTGTACTTAGGTCGGCATTGTGCCTTTTGAATTTAATTCCGATGCAATTTCTGTGTTTCATCGTCTATAAGAAGGTGCAAGGTATACAGTAAACCTGAAGTGAAGCATCGGAACCTAAAACTGGACTCACAGAAGAGGTTCAAATCATAGAAAGTGAGAGTGTTAGTCCTCCTCTACTTAGTCGGCATTGTGCCTTTTGAATTTAATTCCGATGCAATGTCTGTGTTTCATCGCCAATAAGAACGTCCAAGGGATACAGTAAACCTTAAGTGAAGCATCGGAATCTAAACTGGACCCACAGGAGAGATTCAAATCATAGAAAGTTAGAGTGTCACTCCTCTTGTACTTAAGTCGGTATTGTGCCTTTTGTATTCAATTCGGATGCAATTTCTGTGTTTTATCGTCAATAAGAAGGTCCAATGGATACAGTAACCCTGAAGTGAAGCATCGGAATCTAAAACTGACGTCACAGGAGTGGTTCGAATCATAGAAAGTGAGAGTGTCAGTCCTCTTGTACTTAAGTCGGCATTGTGATTTTTGTGTTATATTCGGAAGCAAACTCTGTGTTTCATCGTCAATAAGAAAGTCCAAGGGATACAGTAAACCTGAAGTGAAGCATCGGAATCTAAAACTGGACTCACAGGAGAGGTTCAAATCATAGAAAGTGAGAGTGTCAGTCCTCTTGTACTTAAGTCGGCATTGTGCCGTTTGTATTAAATTCGGATGCAATTCCTGTGTCTCATAATCAATAAGAAGGTCCAAGGGATACACTAAACCTGAAGTGAAACATCGGAATCTAAAACTGGACTCACAGGAGAGGTTCAAATCATAGAAAGTGAGAGTGTCAGTCCTCTTGTACTTAAGTCGGCATTGTGCCATTTGAATTTAATTCCGATGCAATTTCGGTGGTTCATCGTCAACAAGAAAGTCCAAGGGATACAGTAAACCTGAAGTGAAGCATCGGAATCTAAAACTGGACTCACAGGAGAGATTCAAATCATAGAAAGTTATAGTGTCAGTCCTCTTGTACTTAAGTCGGCATCTTGATTTTTGTATTAAATTCGGATGCAACTCTGTGTTTCATCGTCAATAAGAAGGTCCAAGGGATACAGTAAACCTGAAGTGAAGCATCGGAATCTAAAACTGGACTCACAGGAGAGGTTCAAATCATAGGAAGTGAGAGTGTCAGTCCTCTTCTACTTAGATCGGCATTGTACATTTTGAATTTAATTCCGATGCGATTACTGTGTTTTATCGTCAACAAGAAGGTCCAAGGGATGCGGTAAACCTGAAGTGAAGCATCTGAATCTAAAACTGACCTCACAGGAGAGGTTCGAATCATAGAAAGTGAGAGTGTCAGCCCTCTTGTACTTAAGTCGGCATTGTGCCGTTTGTATTAAATTCGGATGCATTTTCTGTGTTTCATCGTCAATAAGAAGGTCCAAGGGATACAGTCAACCTGAAGTGAAGCATCGGAATCTAAATCTGACCTCAAAGGAGAGGTTCAAATCATAGAAAGTTAGAGTGTCAGTCCTCTTGTACTTAAGTCGGCATTGTGCCTTTTGAATTTAATTCCGATGCAATTTCGATGGTTCATCGTCAACAAGAGAGTCCAAGGTATACAGTAAACCTGAAGTGAAGCATCGGAATCTAAAACTGGACTCACAGGAGAAGTTCATATCATAGACAATGAGACTGTCAGTCCTCTTGTACTTAAATCGCCATTGTGATTTTTGTATTACATTCGGATGCAATATCTGTGTTTCATCGTCAATAAGAAGGTCCAAGGGATACATTAAACGTAAAGTGAAGCATCGGAATCTAAACCTGGACTCACAGGAGAGGTTCGAATCATAGAAAGTTAGAGTGTCTGTCCTCTTGTACTTAAGGCGGCATTGTACCTTTTGTATTAAATTCGGATGCAAACTCTGTGTTTCATCGTCAATTGGAAAGTCCAAGTGATACAGTAAACCTGAAGTGAAACATCGGATTCTAAAACTGGACTCACAGGAGAGGTTCATATCATAGAAAGTGAGAGTGTCAGTCCTCTTGTACTTAGGTCGGCATTGTGCCTTTTGAATTTAATTCCGATGCAATTTCTGTGTTTCATCGTCTATAAGAAGGTGCAAGGTATACAGTAAACCTGAAGTGAAGCATCTGAATCTAAAACTGGACTCACAGAAGAGATTCAAATCATAGAAAGTGAGAGTGTTAGTCCTCTTCTACTTAGTTGGCATTGTGCCTTTTGAATTTAATTCCGATGCAATGTCTGTGTTTCATCGCCAATAAGAACGTCCAAGGGATACAGTAAACCTGAAGTGAAGCATCGGAATCTAAAACTGGACTCTCAGGAGAGGTTCAAATCATAGAAAGTTAGAGTGTCAGTCCTCTTGTACTTAAGTCGGCATTGTGCGTTTTGAATTTAATTACGATGCAATTTCTGTGTTTCATCGTCAATAAGAAGGTCCAAGGGATACAGTAAACCAGAAGTGAAGCATCGGAATCTAAAACTGGACTCACAGGAGAGGTTAAAATCATAGAAAGTTAGAGTGTCAGTCCTCTTGTACTTAAGTCGCCATTGTGATTTTTGTATTATATTCGGATGCAATTTCTGTGTTTCATCGTCAATACGAAGGTCGAAGGTATACAGTAAACCTGAAGTGAAGCATCGGAATCTAAAACTGGACTCACAGGAGAGGTTCAAATCATAGAAAGTTAGAGTGTCAGTCCTCTTGTACTTAAGTCGGCATTGTGCGTTTTGAATTTAATTACGATGCAATTTCTGTGTTTCATCGTCAATAAGAAGGTCCAAGGGATACAGTAAACCAGAAGTGAAGCATCGGAATCTAAAACTGGACTCACAGGAGAGGTTAAAATCATAGAAAGTTAGAGTGTCACTCCTCTTGTATTTAAGTCGGCATTGTGCCTTCTGTATTAAATTCGGATGCAATTTCTGTGTTTCATCGTCAATAAGAAGGTCGAAGGGATTCAGTAAACCTGAAGTGAAGCATCAGAATCTAAAACTGGACTCACAGGAGAGGTTAAAATCATAGAAAGTTAGAGGGTCGGTCCTCTTTTACTTGAGTCGGCATTGTGCCTTTTGTATTAAATTCCGATGCAATTTCTGTGTTTCATCGTCAATCAGAAGTTGCAAGGTATACAATAAACCCGAAGTGAAGCATCGGAATCTAAAACTGGACACACAGGAGGGATTCAAATCAAAGAAAGTGAGACTGTCAGTCCTCTTGTACTTAAGTCGGCATTCTGCCATTTGTATTAAACTCGGATGCAATTTCTGTGTTTTTTCGACAATAAGAAAGTCCAAGGGATACAGTAAACCAGAAGTGAAGCATCGGAATCTAAAACTGGACTCACAGGAGAGGTTAAAATCATAGAAAGTTAGAGTGTCAGTCCTCTTGTACTTAAGTCGCCATTGTGATTTTTGTATTAAATTCGGATGCAATTTCTGTGTTTCATCGTCAATACGAAGGTCAAAGGTATACAGTAAACCTGAAGTGAAGCATCGGAATCTAAAACTGGACTCACAGGAGAGGTTCAAATCATAGAAAGTGAGAGTGTCAGTCCTCTTGTACTTAAGTCGGAATTGTGCCTTTTGAATTTAATTCCGATGCAATTTCTGTTTTTCATCGTTAATAAGAAGGTTCAAGGGATACACTAAACCTGAAGTGAAGCATCGGAATCTAAATCTGACCTCACAGGAGAGGTTCAAATCATAGAAAGTGAGAGTGTCAGTCCCATTGTACTTAAGTCGGCATTGTGCCATTTGTATTAAATTCGGATGCAATTTCTGTGTTTCATCGTCAATAAGAAGGTCCAACGGAAACAGTAAACCTGAAGTGAAGCATCGGAATCTAAAACTGGACTCACTGGAGAGGTTCAAATCATAGAAAGTTAGAGTGTCAGTCCTCTTGTACTTAAGTCGGCATTGTGCGTTTTGAATTTAATTACGATGCAATTTCTGTGTTTCATCGTCAATAAGAAGGTCCGAGGGATACAGTAAACCAGAAGTGAAGCATCGGAATCTAAAACTGGACTCACAGGAGAGGTTCAAATCAAAGAAAGTGAGAGTGTCAGTCCTCTTTCACTTGAGTCGGGATTGTGTTTTTTGAATTTAATTCCGATGCAATTTCAGTGTTTCATCGTCAATAAGATGGTCCTAGGGATACAGTAAACCTGAAGTGAAGCATCGGAATCTAAAACTGGACTCACAGGAGAAGTTCAAATCATAGAAAGTGAGAGTGTCAGTCCTCTTGTACTTAAGGCTCCATTGTGATTGTTGTATTAAATTCGGATGTAATTTCTGTGTTTCATCGTCAATAAGATGGTCCAAGGTATACAGTAACCTGAAGTGAAGCAAAGGAATCTAAAACTGGACTCACAGGAGAGGTTCAAATCATAGAAATATAGAGTGTCACTCCTCTTGTACTCAAGTCGGTATTGTGCGTTTTGTATTAAATTGCGATGCTGTTTTGTATTTTATCGTCAATAAGAAGGTCCAAGGGATACAGTAAACCTGAAGTGAAGCATCGGAATCTAAACCTGACTGTACAGGAGAGGTTCAAATCATAGAAAGTGAGAGTGTCAGTCCTATTGTACTTAAGTCGGCATTGTGCCATTTGTATTAAATTCGGATGCAATTTCTGTGTTTCATCGTCAATAAGAAGGTCCAAGGGATATAGTAAACCTGAAGTGAAGCATCGGTATTTAAAACTGGACTCACAGGAGAGGTTCAAATCATAGAAAGTGAGAAAGTCAGTCCTCTTTTACTTATGTCGGGATATTGCGTTTTGAATTTAATTCCGATGCAATTTCTGTGTTTCATCGTCAATAATAAGGTCCAAGGGATACAGTAAACCTGAAGTGAAGCATCGGAATCTACAACTGGACTCACAGGAGTGGTTCAAACCATAGAAAGTGAAAATGTCAGTCCTCTTGTTCTTAAGTCGACATTGTGCCATTTGTATTAAATTCGGATGCTATTTCTGTGTTTCATCGTCAATCAGAAGGTCCAAGGGATACAGTAAACCTGAAGTGAAGCATCGGAATCGCAAACTGGACTCACAGGAGAGATTCAAATCATAGAATGTTAGAGTGGCAGTCCTCTTTTACTTAAGACGGCATTGTGCCATTTGTATTAAATTCGGATGCAAATTTCTGTGTTTCATCGTCAATAAGAAGGTCCAAGGGATACAGTAAACCTGAAGTGAAGCATCAGAATCTAAAACTGGACTCACAGGAGAGGTTCAAATCATAGAAAGTTAGACTGTCCGTCCTCTTTTACTTATGTCGGCATTGTGCCTTTTGTATTAAATTCCGATGCAATTTCCGTGTTTCATCGTCAATCAGAAGGTGCAGAAGGAGCAGTACACCCGAAGTGGAGCATTGAAATCTAAAACTGGACTCACAGGAGAGGTTCAAATCATAGAAAGTGAGAGTGTCAGTCCTCTTGTACTTAAGTCGGCATTGTGCCATTTGTATTAAATTCCGATGCAATTACTACGTTTCATCGTCAATAAGAAGGTGCAAGGTATACAGTAAACCTGAAGTGAAGCATCGGAATTTAAAACTGGACTCACCGGAGAGGTTCAAATCATAGAAAGTGAGAGTGTCAGTCCTCTTGTACTTAAGTCGGCATTATGCCATTTGTATTAAATTCGGATGCAATTCCTGTGTCTCATAATTAATAAGAAGGTCCAAGGGGTACACTAAACCTGAAGTGAAACATCGGAATCTAAAACTGCACTCACAGGAGAGGTTCAAATCATAGAAAGTGAGAGTGTCAGTCCTCTTGTACTTAAATCGGCATTGTGCCATTTGAATTTAATTCCGATGCAATTTCGGTGGTTCATCGTCAACAAGAAAGTCCAAGGGATACAGTAAACCTGCAGTGAAGCATCGGAATCTAAAACTGGACTCACAGGAGAGATTCAAATCATAGAAAGTTATAGTGTCAGTCCTCTTGTACTTAAGTCGGCATTGTGATTTTTCTATTAAATTCGGATGCAAACTCTGTGTTTCAACGTCAATAAGAAGGTCCAAGGGATACAGTAAACCTGAAGTGAAGCATCGGAATCTAAAACTGGACCCACAGGAGAGATTCAAATCATAGAAAGTTAGAGTGTCACTCCTCTTGTACTTAAGTCGGTATTGTGCCTTTTGTATTAAATTCAGATGCAATTTCTGTGTTTTATCGTCAATAAGAAGGTCCAATGGATACAGTAACCCTGAAGTGAAGCATCGGAATCTAAAACTGACGTCACAGGAGTGGTTCGAATCATAGAAAGTGAGAGTGTCAGTCCTCTTGTACTTAAGTCGGCATTGTGATTTTTGTATTAAATTCGGATGCAAACTCTGTGTTTCATCGTCAATAAGAAAGTCCAAGGGATACAGTAAACCTGAAGTGAAGCATCGGAATCTAAAACTGGACTCACAGGAGAGGTTCAAATCATAGAAAGTGAGAGTGTCAGTCCTCTACTACTTAGATCGGCATTGTACATTTTGAATTTAATTCCGATGCGATTACTGTGTTTTATCGTCAATAAGAAGGTCCAAGGGATACGGTAAGCCTGAAGTGAAGCATCGGAATCTAAAACTGACCTCACAGTAGAGGTTCGAATCATAGAAAGTGAGAGTGTCAGCCCTATTGTACTTAAGTCGGCATTGTGCCGTTTGTATTAAATTCGGATGTATTTTCTGTGTTTCATCGTCAATAAGAAGGTCCAAGGGATACAGTCAACCTGTAGTGAAGCATCGGAATCTAAAACTGGACTCACAGGAGAGGTTCAAATCATAGAAAGTGAGAGTGTCAGTCCTCTTGTACTTAAGTCGGCATTGTGCCATTTGTATTAAATTCCGATGCAATTTCTACGTTTCATCGTCAATAAGAAGGTGCAAGGTATACAGTAAACCTGAAGTGAAGCATCGGAATTTAAAACTGGACTCACCGGAGAGGTTCAAATCATAGAAAGTGAGAGTGTCAGTCCTCTTGTACTTAAGTCGGCATTATGCCATTTGTATTAAATTCGGATGCAATTCCTGTGTCTCATAATCAATAAGAAGGTCCAAGGGATACACTAAACCTGAAGTGAAACATCGGAATCTAAAATTGGACTCACAGGAGAGGTTCAAATCATAGAAAGTGAGAGTGTCAGTCCTCTTGTACTTATGTCGGCATTGTGCCATTTGAATTTAATTCCGATGCAATTTCGGTGGTTCATCGTCAACAAGAAAGTCCAAGGGATACAGTAAACCTGCAGTGAAGCATCGGAATCTAAAACTGGACTCACAGGAGAGATTCAAATCATAGAAAGTTATAGTGTCAGTCCTCTTGTACTTAAGTCGGCATTGTGTATTTTGTATTAAATTCGGATGCAAACTCTGTGTTTCATCGTCAATAAGAAGGTCCAAGGGATACAGTAAACCTGAAGTGAAGCATCGGAATCTAAAACTGGACTCACAGGAGAGGTTCAAATCATAGGAAGTGAGAGTGTCAGTCCTCTTCTACTTAGATCGGCATTGTACATTTTGAACTTAATTCCGATGCGATTACTGTGTTTTATCGTATAAGAAGGTCCAAGGGATGCGGTAAACCTGAAGTGAAGCATCTGATTCTAAAACTGACCTCACAGGAGAGGTTCGAATCATAGAAAGTGAGAGTGTCAGCCCTCTTGTACTTAAGTCGGCATTGTGCCGTTTGTATTAAATTCGGATGCATTTTCTGTGTTTCATCGTCAATAAGAAGGTCGAAGGGATACAGTCAACCTGAAGTGAAGCATCGGAATCTAAATCTGACCTCAAAGGAGAGGTTCAAATAATAGAAAGTTAGAGTGTCAGTCCTCTTGTACTTAAGTCGGCATTGTGCCTTTTGAATTTAATTCCGATGCAATTTCGATGGTTCATCGTCAACATGAGAGTCCAAGGTATACAGTAAACCTGAAGTGAAGCATCGGAATCTAAAACTGGACTCACAGGAGAAGTTCATATCATAGACAATGAGACTGTCAGTCCTCTTGTACTTAAATCGCCATTGTGATTTTTGTATTAAATTCGGATGCAATATCTGAGCTTCATCGTCAATAAGAAGGTCCAAGGGATACATTAAACGTAAAGTGAAGCACCGGAATCTAAACCTGGACTCACAGGAGAGGTTCGAATCATAGAAAGTTAGAGTGTCTGTCCTCTTGTACTTAAGCCGGCATTGTACCTTTTGTATTAAATTCGGATGCAAACTCTGTGTTTCATCGTCAATTGGAAGGTCCAAGTGATACAGTAAACCTGAAGTGAAGCATCGGATTCTAAAACTGGACTCACAGGAGAGGTTCATATCATAGAAAGTGAGAGTGTCAGTCCTCTTGTACTTAGGTCGGCATTGTGCCTTTTTAATTTAATTCCGATGCAATTTCTGTGTTTCATCGTCTATAAGAAGGTGCAAGGTATACAGTAAACCTGAAGTGAAGCATCGGAACCTAAAACTGGACTCACAGAAGAGGTTCAAATCATAGAAAGTGAGAGTGTTAGTCCTCTTCTACTTAGTCGGCATTGTGCCTTTTGAATTTAATTCCGATGCAATGTCTGTGTTTCATCGCCAATAAGAACGTCCAAGGGATACAGTAAACCTTAAGTGAAGCATCGGAATCTAAACTGGACCCACAGGAGAGATTCAAATCATAGAAAGTTAGAGTGTCACTCCTCTTGTACTTAAGTCGGTATTGTGCCTTTTGTATTAAATTCGGATGCAATTTCTGTGTTTTATCGTCTATAAGAAGGTCCAATGGATACAGTAACCCTGAAGTGAAGCATCGGAATCTAAAACTGACGTCACAGGAGTGGTTCGAATCATAGAAAGTGAGAGTGTCAGTCCTCTTGTACTTAAGTCGGCATTGTGATTTTTGTGTTATATTCGGAAGCAAACTCTGTGTTTCATCGTCAATAAGAAAGTCCAAGGGATACAGTAAACCTGAAGTGAAGCATCGGAATCTAAAACTGGACTCACAGGAGAGGTTCAAATCATAGAAAGTGAGAGTGTCAGTCCTCTTGTACTTAAGTCGGCATTGTGCCGTTTGTATTAAATTCGGATGCAATTCCTGTGTCTCATAATCAATAAGAAGGTCCAAGGGATACACTAAACCTGAAGTGAAACATCGGAATCTAAAACTGGACTCACAGGAGAGGTTCAAATCATAGAAAGTGAGAGTGTCAGTCCTCTTGTACTTAAGTCGGCATTGTGCCATTTGAATTTAATTCCGATGCAATTTCGGTGGTTCATCGTCAACAAGAAAGTCCAAGGGATACAGTAAACCTGAAGTGAAGCATCGGAATCTAAAACTGGACTCACAGGAGAGATTCAAATCATAGAAAGTTATAGTGTCAGTCCTCTTGAACTTAAGTCGGCATCTTGATTTTTGTATTAAATTCGGATGCAACTCTGTGTTTCATCGTCAATAAGAAGGTCCAAGGGATACAGTAAACCTGAAGTGAAGCATCGGAATCTAAAACTGGACTCACAGGAGAGGTTCAAATCATAGGAAGTGAGAGTGTCAGTCCTCTTCTACTTAGATCGGCATTGTACATTTTGAATTTAATTCCGATGCGATTACTGTGTTTTATCGTCAACAAGAAGGTCCAAGGGATGCGGTAAACCTGAAGTGAAGCATCTGAATCTAAAACTGATCTCACAGGAGAGGTTCGAATCATAGAAAGTGAGAGTGTCAGCCCTCTTGTACTTAAGTCGGCATTGTGCCGTTTGTATTAAATTCGGATGCATTTTCTGTGTTTCATCGTCAATAAGAAGGTCCAAGGGATACAGTCAACCTGAAGTGAAGCATCGGAATCTAAATCTGACCTCAAAGGAGAGGTTCAAATCATAGAAAGTTAGAGTGTCAGTCCTCTTGTACTTAGGTCGGCATTGTGCCTTTTGAATTTAATTCCGATGCAATTTCTGTGTTTCATCGTCTATAAGAAGGTGCAAGGTATACAGTAAACCTGAAGTGAAGCATCTGAATCTAAAACTGGACTCACAGAAGAGGTTCAAATCATAGAAAATGAGAGTGTTAGTCCTCTTCTACTTAGTCGGCATTGTGCCTTTTGAATTTAATTCCGATGCAATGTCTGTGTTTCATCGCCAATAAGAACGTCCAAGGGATACAGTAAACCTGAAGTGAAGCATCGGAATCTAAAACTGGACTCACAGGAGAGATTCAAATCATAGAAAGTTAGAGTGTCACTCCTCTTGTATTTAAGTCGGCATTGTGCCTTCTGTATTAAATTCGGATGCAATTTCTGTGTTTCATCGTCAATAAGAAGGTCGAAGGGATTCAGTAAACCTGAAGTGAAGCATCAGAATCTAAAACTGGACTCACAGGAGAGGTTAAAATCATAGAAAGTTTGAGGGTCGGTCCTCTTTTACTTATGTCGGCATTGTGCCTTTTGTATTAAATTCCGATGCAATTTCTGTGTTTCATCGTCAATCAGAAGTTGCAAGGTATACAATAAACCCGAAGTGAAGCATCGGAATCTAAAACTGGACACACAGGAGGGATTCAAATCAAAGAAAGTGAGACTGTCAGTCCTCTTGTACTTAAGTCGGCATTGTGCCATTTGTATTAAACTCGGATGCAATTTCTGTGTTTCTTCGACAATAAGAAAGTCCAAGGGATACAGTAAACCAGAAGTGAAGCATCGGAATCTAAAACTGGACTCTCAGGAGAGGTTCAAATCATAGAAAGTGAGAATGTCAGTCCTCTTGTACTTAAGTCGGCATTGTGCCTTTTGTATTATATTCGGATACAATTTCTGTGTTTCATCGTCAATAAGAAGGTGCAATGTATACAGGAAACCTGAATTGAAGCATCGGAATCTAAAGCTGGACTTACAGGAGAGGTTCAAATCATAGAAAGTTAGAGTATCAGTCCTCTTGTACTTAAGTCGGCATTGTGCCATTTGTATTAAATTCGGATGCAATTTCTGTGTTTCATCGTTAATAAGAAGGTCCAAGGGATACAGTATACCTGAAGTAAACCATCGGAATCTAAAACTGGACTCACAAGAGAGGTTCAAATCATAGAAGGTTAGAGTGTCAGTCCTCTTGTACTTAAGTCGGCATTGTGATTTTTGTATTAAATTCGGATGCAAACTCTGTGTTTCATCGTCAATAAGAAGGTCCAAGGGATACAGTAAACCTGAAGTGAAGCAACGGAATCTAAAACTGGACTCACAGGAGAGGTTCAAATCATAGGAAGTGAGAGTGTCAGTCCTCTTCTACTTAGGTCGGCATTGTACATTTTGAATTTATTTCCGATGCGATTTCTGTGTTTTATCGTCAATAAGAAGGTCCAAGGGATACACTAAACCTGAAGTGAAACATCGGAATCTAAAACTGGACTCACCGGAGAGGTTCAAATCATAGAAAGTGAGAGTGTCAGTCCTCTTGTACTTAAGTCGGCATTATGCCATTTGTATTAAATTCGGATGCAATTCCTGTGTCTCATAATCAATAAGAAGGTCCGAGGGATACACTAAACCTGAAGTGAAACATCGGAATCTAAAACTGGACTCACAGGAGAGGTTCAAATCATAGAAAGTGAGAGTGTCAGTCCTCTTGTACTTAAGTCGGCATTGTGCCATTTGAATTTAATTCCGATGCAATTTCGGTGGTTCATCGTCAACAAGAAAGTCCAAGGGATACAGTAAACCTGCAGTAAAGCATCGGAATCTAAAACTGGACTCACAGGAGAGATTCAAATCATAGAAAGTTATAGTGTCAGTCCTCTTGTACTTAAGTCGGCATTGTGCATTTTGTATTAAATTCGGATGCAAACTCTGTGTTTCATCGTCAATAAGGAGGTGAAAGGGATACAGTAAACCTGAAGTGAAGCATCGGAATCTAAAACTGGACTCACAGGAGAGGTTCAAATCATAGGAAGTGAGAGTGTCAGTCCTCTTCTACTTAGATCGGCATTGTACATTTTGAATTTAATTCCGATGCGATTACTGAGTTTTATCGTATAAGAAGGTCCAAGGGATGCGGTAAACCTGAAGTGAAGCATCTGATTCTAAAACTGACCTCACAGGAGAGGTTCGAATCATAGAAAGTGAGAGTGTCAGCCCTCTTGTACTTAAGTCGGCATTGTGGCGTTTGTATTAAATTCGGATGCATTTTCTGTGTTTCATCGTCAATAAGAAGGTCGAAGGGATACAGTCAACCTGAAGTGAAGCATCGGAATCTAAATCTGACCTCAAAGGAGAGGTTCAAATAATAGAAAGTTAGAGTGTCAGTCCTCTTGTACTTAAGTCGGCATTGTGCCTTTTGAATTTAATTCCGATGCAATTTCGATGGTTCATCGTCAACAAGAGAGTCCAAGGTATACAGTAAACCTGAAGTGAAGCATCGGAATCTAAAACTGGACTCACAGGAGAAGTTCATATCATAGACAATGAGACTGTCAGTCCTCTTGTACTTAAATCGCCATTGTGATTTTTGTATTAAATTCGGATGCAATATCTGAGTTTCATCGTCAATAAGAAGGTCAAAGGGATACATTAAACGTAAAGTGAAGCACCGGAATCTAAACCTGGACTCACAGGAGAGGTTCATATCATAGAAAGTTAGAGTGTCTGTCCTCTTGTACTTAAGCCGGCATTGTACCTTTTGTATTAAATTCGGATGCAAACTCTGTGTTTCATCGTCAATTGGAAGGTCCAAGTGATACAGTAAACCTGAAGTGAAGCATCGGATTCTAAAACTGGACTCACAGGAGAGGTTCATATCATAGAAAGTGAGAGTGTCAGTCCTCTTGTACTTAGGTCGGCATTGTGCCTTTTGAATTTAATTCCGATGCAATTTCTGTGTTTCATCGTCTATAAGAAGGTGCAAGGTATACAGTAAACCTGAAGTGAAGCATCGGAACCTAAAACTGGACTCACAGAAGAGGTTCAAATCATAGAAAGTGAGAGTGTTAGTCCTCTTCTACTTAGTCGGCATTGTGCCTTTTGAATTTAATTCCGAGGCAATGTCTGTGTTTCATCGCCAATAAGAACGTCCAAGGGATACAGTAAACCTTAAGTGAAGCATCGGAATCTAAACTGGACCCACAGGAGAGATTCAAATCATAGAAAGTTAGAGTGTCACTCCTCTTGTACTTAAGTCGGTATTGTGCCTTTTGTATTAAATTCGGATGCAATTTCTGTGTTTTATCGTCAATAAGAAGGTCCAATGGATACAGTAACCCTGAAGTGAAGCATCGGAATCTAAAACTGACGTCACAGGAGTGGTTCGAATCATAGAAAGTGAGAGTGTCAGTCCTCTTGTACTTAAGTCGGCATTGTGATTTTTGTGTTATATTCGGAAGCAAACTCTGTGTTTCATCGTCAATAAGAAAGTCCAAGGGATACAGTAAACCTGAAGTGAAGCATCGGAATCTAAAACTGGACTCACAGGAGAGGTTCAAATCATAGAAAGTGAGAGTGTCAGTCCTCTTGTACTTAAGTCGGCATTGTGCCGTTTGTATTAAATTCGGATGCAATTCCTGTGTCTCATAATCAATAAGAAGGTCCAAGGGATACACTAAACCTGAAGTGTAACATCGGAATCTAAAACTGGACTCACAGGAGAGGTTCAAATCATAGAAAGTGAGAGTGTCAGTCCTCTTGTACTTAAGTCGGCATTGTGCCATTTGAATTTAATTCCGATGCAATTTCGGTGGTTCATCGTCAACAAGAAAGTCCAAGGGATACAGTAAACCTGAAGTGAAGCATCGGAATCTAAAACTGGACTCACAGGAGAGATTCAAATCATAGAAAGTTATAGTGTCAGTCCTCTTGTACTTAAGTCGGCATCTTGATTTTTGTATTAAATTCGGATGCAACTCTGTGTTTCATCGTCAATAAGAAGGTCCAAGGGATACAGTAAACCTGAAGTGAAGCATCGGAATCTAAAACTGGACTCACAGGAGAGGTTCAAATCATAGGAAGTGAGAGTGTCAGTCCTCTTCTACTTAGATCGGCATTGTACATTTTGAATTTAATTCCGATGCGATTACTGTGTTTTATCGTCAACAAGAAGGTCCAAGGGATGCGGTAAACCTGAAGTGAAGCATCTGAATCTAAAACTGATCTCACAGGAGAGGTTCGAATCATAGAAATTGAGAGTGTCAGCCCTCTTGTACTTAAGTCGGCATTGTGCCGTTTGTATTAAATTCGGATGCATTTTCTGTGTTTCATCGTTAATAAGAAGGTCCAAGGGATACAGTCAACCTGAAGTGAAGCATCGGAATCTAAATCTGACCTCAAAGGAGAGGTTCAAATCATAGAAAGTTAGAGTGTCAGTCCTCTTGTACTTAAGTCGGCATTGTGCCTATTGAATTTAATTCCGATGCAATTTCGATGGTTCATCGTCAACAAGAGAGTCCAAGGTATACAGTAAACCTGAAGTGAAGCATCGGAATCTAAAACTGGACTCACAGGAGAAGTTCATATCATAGACAATGAGACTGTCAGTCCTCTTGTACTTAAATCGCCATTGTGATTTTTGTATTACATTCGGATGCAATATCTGTGTTTCATCGTCAATAAGAAGGTCCAAGGGATACATTAAACGTAAAGTGAAGCATCGGAATCTAAACCTGGACTCACAGGAGAGGTTCGAATCATAGAAAGTTAGAGTGTCTGTCCTCTTGTACTTAAGGCGGCATTGTACCTTTTGTATTAAATTCGGATGCAAACTCTGTGTTTCATCGTCAATTGGAAGGTCCAAGTGATACAGTAAACCTGAAGTGAAGCATCGGATTCTAAAACTGGACTCACAGGAGAGGTTCATATCATAGAAAGTGAGAGTGTCAGTCCTCTTGTACTTAGGTCGGCATTGTGCCTTTTGAATTTAATTCCGATGCAATTTCTGTGTTTCATCGTCTATAAGAAGGTGCAAGGTATACAGTAAACCTGAAGTGAAGCATCTGAATCTAAAACTGGACTCACAGAAGAGGTTCAAATCATAGAAAGTGAGAGTGTTAGTCCTCTTCTACTTAGTCGGCATTGTGCCTTTTGAATTTAATTCCGATGCAATGTCTGTGTTTCATCGCGAATAAGAACGTCCAAGGGATACAGTAAACCTGAAGTGAAGCATCGGAATCTAAAACTGGACTCACAGGAGAGATTCAAATCATAGAAAGTTAGAGTGTCACTCCTCTTGTATTTAAGTCGGCATTGTGCCTTCTGTATTAAATTCGGATGCAATTTCTGTGTTTCATCGTCAATAAGAAGGTCGAAGGGATTCAGTAAACCTGAAGTGAAGCATCAGAATCTAAAACTGGACTCACAGGAGAGGTTAAAATCATAGAAAGTTAGAGGGTCGGTCCTCTTTTACTTAAGTCGGCATTGTGCCTTTTGTATTAAATTCCGATGCAATTTCTGTGTTTCATCGTCAATCAGAAGTTGCAAGGTATACAATAAACCCGAAGTGAAGCATCGGAATCTAAAACTGGACACACAGGAGGGATTCAAATCAAAGAAAGTGAGACTGTCAGTCCTCTTGTACTTAAGTCGGCATTGTGCCATTTGTATTAAACTCGGATGCAATTTCTGTGTTTCTTCGACAATAAGAAAGTCCAAGGGATACAGTAAACCAGAAGTGAAGCATCGGAATCTAAAACTGGACTCTCAGGAGAGGTTCAAATCATAGAAAGTGAGAATGTCAGTCCTCTTGTACTTAAGTCGGCATTGTGCCTTTTGTATTATATTCGGATACAATTTCTGTGTTTCATCGTCAATAAGAAGGTGCAATGTATACAGGAAACCTGAATTGAAGCATCGGAATCTAAAGCTGGACTCACGGGAGAGGTTCAAATCATAGAAAGTTAGAGTATCAGTCCTCTTGTACTTAAGTCGGCATTGTGCCATTTGTATTAAATTCGGATGCAATTTCTGTGTTTCATCGTTAATAAGAAGGTCCAAGGGATACAGTATACCTGAAGTAAACCATCGGAATCTAAAACTGGACTCACAAGAGAGGTTCAAATCATAGAAGGTTAGAGTGTCAGTCCTCTTGTACTTAAGTCGGCATTGTGATTTTTGTATTAAATTCGGATGCAAACTCTGTGTTTCATCGTCAATAAGAAGGTCCAAGGGATACAGTAAACCTGAAGTGAAGCAACGGAATCTAAAACTGGACTCACAGGAGAGGTTCAAATCATAGGAAGTGAGAGTGTCAGTCCTCTTCTACTTAGGTCGGCATTGTACATTTTGAATCTATTTCCGATGCGATTTCTGTGTTTTATCGTCAATAAGAAGGTCCAAGGGATACGGTAAACCTGAAGTGAAGCATCGGAATCTAAAACTGATCTCACAGGAGAGGTTCGAATCATAGAAAGTGAGAGTGTCAGCCCTCTTGTACTTAAGTCTGCATTGTGCCGTTTGTATTAAATTCGGATGCATTTTCTGTGTTTCATCGTCAATAAGAAGGTCCGAGGGATACAGTCAACCTGAAGTGAAGCATCGGAAACTAAAACTGGACTCACAGGAGAGGTTCAAATCATAGAAAGTGAGAGTGTCAGTCCTCTTGTACTTAAGACGGCATTGTGCCATTTGTATTAAATTAGGATGCAATTTCTATGTTTTATCGTCTATAAGAAGACCGAAGGGATACAGTAAACCTGAAGTGAAGCATCGGAATCTAAATCTGAAATCACAGGAGAGGTTCAAATCATAGAAAGTTAGAGTGTCAGTCCTCTTGTACTTAAGTCGGCATTGTGCCTTTTGAATTTAATTCTGATGCAATTTCGGTGGTTCATCGTCAACAAGAAAGTCCAAGGGATACAGTAAACCTGAAGTGAAGCATCGGAATCTACAACTGGACTCTCAAAAGAGGTTCAAATCATAGAAAGTTAGAATGTCAGTCCTCTTGTACTTAAGTCGGCATTGTGACATTTGTATTAAATTCGGATGCAATTTCTGTGTTTTATCGTCTATAAGAGGGTCCAAGGGATACAGTAAACCTGAAGTGAAGCATCGGGATCTAAAACTGGACTCACAGGAGAGATTCGAATCATAGCAAGTTATAGTGTCACTCCTCTTGTACTTAAGTCGGCATTGTGATTTTTGTATTAAATTCGGATGCAATCTCTGTGTTTGATCGTCAATAAGAAGGTCCAAGGGATACAGTAAACCTGAAGTGAAGCATCGGAATCTAAAACTGGACTCACAGGAGAGGTTCATATCATAGACAATGAGAGTGTCAGTCCTCTTGTACTTAAATCGCCATTGTGATTTTTGTATTAGATTCGGATGCAATATCAGAGTTTCATCGTCAATAAGAAGGTCCAAGGGATACAGTAAACGTAAAGTGTAGCATCGGAATCTATACCTGGACGCACAGGAGAGGTTCAAATCATAGAAATTTAGAGTGTCAGTCCTCTTGTACTTAAGTCAGCATTGTGCCTTTTGTATTAAATTCTGATGCAATTTCTGTGTTTCATCATCAATCAGAAGTTGCAAGGTATACAGTAAACCCGAAGTGAAGCATCGGAATCTAAAACTGGACTCACAGGAGGGGTTCAAATCAAAGAAAGTGAGAGTGTCAGTCCTCTTGTACTTAAGTCGGCATTGTGCCTTTTGAATGTAATTCTGATGCAATTTCGGTGGTTCATCGTCAACAAGAAAGTCCAAGGGATACAGTAAACCTGAAGTGAAGCATCGGAATCTAAAACTGGACTCTCAAAAGAGGTTCAAATCATAGAAAGTTAGAATGTCAGTCCTCTTGTACTTAAGTCGGCATTGTGACATTTGTATTAAATTCGGATGCAATTTCTGTGTTTCATCGACAATAAGAAAGTCCAAGGGATACAGTAAACCAGAAGTGAAGCATCGGAATCTAAAACTGGACTCTTAGGAGAGGTTCAAATCATAGAAAGTGAGAATGTCAGTCCTCATGTACTTAAGTTGGCATTGTGCCTTTTGTATTAAATTCGGATACAAGTTCTGTGTTTCATCGTCAATAAGAAGGTGCAATGTATACAGGAAACCAGAAGTGAAGCATCGGAATCTAAAACTGGACTCACAGGAGAGGTTCATATCATAGACAATGAGAGTGTCAGTCCTCTTGTACTTAAATCGCCATTGTGATTTTTGTATTAAATTCGGATGCAATATCTGTGTTTCATCGTCAATAAGAAGGTCCTAGGGATACAGTAAACGTAAAGTGTAGCATCGGAATCTAAACCTGGACTCACAGGAGAGGTTCAAATCATAGAAAGTTAGAGTGTCAGTCCTCTTGTACTTAAGTCGGCATTGTACATTTTGTATTAAATTCGGATGCAAACTCTGTGTTTCATCGTCAATTGGAAGGTCCAAGGGATACAGTAAACCTGAAGTGAAACATCGGATTCTAAAACTGGACTCACAGGAGAGGTTCAAATCATAGAAAGCGAGAGTGTCACTCCTCTTGTACTTAAGTCGGTATTGTGCCTTTTGTATTAAATTCGGATGCAATTTCTGTGTTTCATCGTCAATAAGAAGGTCGAAGGGATACAGTAAACCGGAAGTGAAGCATCAGAATCTAAAACTGGACTCACAGGAGAGGTTCAAATCATAGAAAGTTAGAGGGTCGGTCCTCTTTTACTTAAGTCAGCATTGTGCCTTTTGTATTAAATTCCGATGCAATTTCTGTGTTTCATCGTCAATCAGAAGTTGCAAGGTATACAGTAAACCCGAAGTGAAGCATCGGAATCTAAAACTGGACTCACAGGAGGGATTCAAATCAAAGAAAGTGTGAGTGTCAGTCCTCTTGTACTTAAGTCGGCAAAGTGCCATTTGTATTAAATTCGGATGCAATTTCTGCGTTTCATCGTCAGTAAGAAGGTCCAAGATATACAGTAAACCTGAAGTGAAGCATCGGAATCTAAAACTGGACTCACAGGAGAGATTCAAATCATAGAAGGCTAGAGTGTCAGTCCTCTTGTACTTAAGTCGGCATTGTGATTTTTGTATTAAATTCGGATGCAAACTCTGTGTTTCATCGTCAATAAGAAGGTCCAAGGGATACGGTAAACCTGAAGTGAAGCATCGGAATCTAAAACTGATCTCACAGGAGAGGTGCGAATCATTGAAAGTGAGAGTGTCAGCCCTCTTGTACTTAAGTCGGCATTGTGCCATTTGTATTAAATTCGGATGCAATTTCTGTGTCTTATCGTCTATACGAAGGTCCAAGGGATACAGTAAACCTGAAGTGAAGCATCGGAATCTAAAACTGGACTCACATGAGAGATTCAAATCATAGAAAGTTATAGTGTCAGTCCTCTTGTACTTAAGTCGGCATTGTGATTTTTGTATTAAATTCGGATGCAAACTCTGTGTTTCATCGTCAATAAGAAGGTCCAAGGGAAACAGTAAAACTGAAGCGAAGCATCGGAATCTAAAACTGGACTCACAGGAGAGGTTCAAATCATAGAAAGTGAGAGTGTCAGTCCCCTTCTACTTAGATCGGCATTGTACATTCTGAATTTAATTCCGATGCGATTACTGTGTTTTATCGTCAATAAGAAGGTCCAAGGGATACGGTAAACCTGAAGTGAAGCATCGGAATCTAAAACTGACCTCACAGGAGAGGTTCGAATCATAGAAAGTGAGAGTGTCAGCCCTCTTGTACTTAAGTCGGCATTGTGCCGTTTGTATTAAATTCGGATGCATTTACTGTGTTTCATCGGCAATAAGAAGGTCCAAGGGATACAGTCAACCTGAAGTGAAGCATCGGAATCTAAATCTGACCTCACAGGAGAGGTTCAAATCATAGAAAGTTAGAGTGTCAGTCCTCTTGTACTTAAGTCGGCATTGTGCCTTTTGAATTTAATTCCGATGCAGTTTAGGTGGTTCATCGTCAACAAGAAAGTCCAAGGGATACAGTAACCCTGAAGTGAAGCATCGGAATCTAAAACTGGACTCTCAAAAGAGGTTCAAATCATAGAAAGTTAGAATGTCAGTCCTCTTGTACTTAAGTCGGCATTTTGCCATTTGTACTAAATTCGGATGCAATTTCTGTGTTTTATCGTCTATAAGAAGGTCCAAGGGATACAGTAAACCTGAAGTGAAGCATCGGAATCTAAAACTGGACTCACAGGAGAGATTCAAATCATAGAAAGTTATAGTGTCAGTCCTCTTGTACTTAAGTCGGCATTGTGATTTTTGTATTAAATTCGGATGCAAACTCTGTGTTTCATCGTCAATAAGAAGGTCCAAGGGAAACAGTAAAACTGAAGTGAAGCATCGGAATCTAAAACTGGACTCACAGGAGAGGTTCAAATCATAGAAAGTGAGAGTGTCAGTCCCCTTCTACTTAGATCGGCATTGTACATTTTGAATTCATTTCCGATGCGATTACTGTGTTTTATCGTCAATAAGAAGGTCCAAGGGATACGGTAAACCTGAAGTGAAGCATCGGAATCTAAAACTGACCTCACAGGAGAGGTTCGAATCATAGAAAGTGAGAGTGTCAGCCCTCTTGTACTTAAGTCGGCATTGTGCCGTTTGTATTAAATTCGGATGCATTTACTGTGTTTCATCGTCAATAAGAAGGTCCAAGGGATACAGTCAACCTGAAGTGAAGCATCGGAATCTAAAACTGGACTTACAGGAGAGGTTCAAATCATAGAAAGTGAGAGTGTCAGTCCTCTTGTACTTAAGTCGGCATTGTGCCATTTGTATTAAATTAGGATGCAATTTTTGTGTTTTATCGTCTATAAGAAGACCCAAGGGATACAGTAAACCTGAAGTGAAGCATCGGAATCTAAATCTGACCTCACAGGAGAGGTTCAAATCATAGAAAGTTAGAGTGTCTGTCCTCTTGTACTTAAGTCGGCATTGGGCCTTTTGAATTTAATACCGATGCAGTTTCGGTGGTTCATCGTCAACAAGAAAGTCCAAGGGATACAGTAACCCTGAAGTGAAGCATCGGAATCTAAAACTGGACTCTCAAAAGAGGTTCGAATCATAGAACGTTAGAATGTCAGTCCTCTTGTACTTAAGTCGGCATTGTGCCATTTGCATTAAATTCGGATGCAATATCTGTGTTTTATCGTCTATAAGTAGGTCCAAGGGATACAGTAAACCTGAAGTGAAGCATCGGAATCTAAAACTGGACTCACAGGAGAGATTCAAATCATAGAAAGTTATAGTGTCAGTCCTCTTGTACTTAAGTCGGCATTGTGATTTTTGTATTAAATTCGGATGCAAACTCTGTGTTTCATCGTCAATAAGGTGGTCCAAGGGATACAGTAAACCTGAAGTGAAGCATCGGAATCTAAAACTGGACTCACAGGAGAGGTTCAAATCATAGAAAGTGAGAGTGTCAGTCGTCTTCACCTAGATCGGCATTGTACATTTTGAATTTAATTCCGATCCGATTACTGTGTTTTATGGTCAATAAGAAGGTCCAAGGGATATGGTAAACCTGAAGTGAAGATTCGGAATCTAAAACTGACCTCACAGGAGAGGTTCGAATCATAGAAAGTGAGAGTGTCAGCCCTCTTGTACTTAAGTCGGCATTGTGCCGTTTGTATTAAATTCGGATGCATTTTCTGTGTTTCATCGTCAATAAGAAGGTCCAAGGTATACAGTCAACCTGAAGTGAAGCATCGGAATTTAAAACTGGACTCACAGGAGAGGTTCAAATCATAGAAAGTGAGAGTGTCAGTCCTCATGTACTTAAGTCGGCATTGTGCCATTTGTATTAAATTCGGATGCATTTTCTGTGTTTTATCGTCTATAAGAAGGTCCAAGGGATACAGTAATCCTGAAGTGAAGCATCGGAATCTAAATCTGACCTCACAGGAGAGGTTCAAATCATAGAAAGTTAGAGTGTCAGTCCTCTTGTACTGAAGTCGGCATTGTGCCTTTTGAATTTAATTCCGATGCAATTTCGGTGGTTCATCGTCAACAAGAAAGTCCAAGGGATACAGTAAACCTGAAGTGAAGCATCGGAATCTAAAACTGGACTCACAGGAGAGGTTCATATCATAGACAATGAGAGTGTCAGTCCTCTTGTACTTAAATCGCCATTGTGATTTTTGTATTAAATTCGGATGCAATATCTGTGTTTCATCGACAATAAGAAGGTCCAAGGGATACAGTAAACGTAAAGTGAAGCATCGGAATCTAAACCTGGACTCACAGGAGAGGTTCAAATCATAGAGAGTTACAGTGTCAGTCCTCTTGTACTTAAGTCGGCACTGTACATTTTGTATTAAATTCGGATGCAAAGTCTGTGTTCCATCGTCAATTGGAAGGTCCAAGGGATACAGTAAACCTGAAGTGAAGCATCGGAATCTAAAACTGGACTCACAGGAGAGTTTCAAATCATAGAAAGTTAGAGTGTCACTCCTATTGTACTTACGTCGGTATTGTGCCTTTTGTATTAAATTCGGATGCAATTTCTGTGTCTCATCGTCAATAAGAAGGTCGAAGGGATACAGTAAACCTGAAGTGAAGCATCAGAATCTAAAACTGGACTCACAGGAGAGGTTGAAATCATAGAAAGTTAGAGGGTCGGTCCTCTTTTACTTAAGTCAGCATTGTGCCTTTTGTATTAAATTCCGATACAATTTCTGTGTTTCATCGTCAATCAGAAGTTGCAAGGTATACGGTAAACCCGAAGTGAAGCATCAGAATCTAAAACTGGACTCACAGGATTGATTCAAATCAAAGAAAGTGAGAGTGTCAGTCCTCTTGTACTTAAGTCGGCATTGTGCCATTTGTATTAAATTCGGATGCAATTTCTGTGTTTCATCGTCAGTAAGAAGGTCCAAGATATACAGTAAACCTGAAGTGAAGCATCGGAATCTAAAACTGGACTCACAGGAGAGGTTCAAATCATAGAAAGTTAGAAAGTCAGTCCTCTTGTACCTAAGTCGGCATTGTGCCTTTTGTATTAATTTCGGATACAATTTCTGTGTTTCATTGTCAATAAGAAGGTGCAATGTATACAGGAAACCTGAAGTGAAGCATCGGAATCTAAAACTGGACTCACAGGAGAGGTTCAAATCATAGAAAGTTAGAGTATCAGTCCTCTTGTACTTAAGTCGGCATCGTGCCATTTGTATTAAATTCGGATGCAAAATCTGTGTTTCATCGTTAATAAGAAGGTCCAAGGGATACAGTATACCTGAAGTGAAACATCGGAATTTAAACTGGACTCACAGGAGAGGTTCAAATCATAGAAGGTTAGAGTGTCAGTCCTCATGTACTTAAGTCGGCATTGTGAATTTTGTATTAAATTCGGATGCAAACTCTGTGTTTCATCGTCAATAAGAAGGTCCAAGAGATACAGTACACCTGAAGTGAAGCATCGGAATCTAAAACTGGACTCACAGGTGAGGTTCAAATCATAGAAAGTGAGAGTGTTAGTCCTCTTCTACTTAGGTCGGCATTGTACATTTTGAATTTAATTCCGATGCGATTTCTGTGTTTTATCGTCAATAAGAAGGTCCAAGGGATACGGTAAACCTGAAGTGAAGCATCGGAATCTAAAACTGATCTCACAGGTGAGGTTCGAATCATAGAAAGTGAGAGTGTCAGCCCTCTTGTACTTAAGTCTACATTGTGCCGTTTGTATTAAATAAGGATGCATTTTCTGTGTTTCATCGTCAATAAGAAGGTCCAAGGGATACAGTCAACCTGAAGTGAAGCATCGGAATCTAAAACTGGACTCACAGGAGGGGTTCAAAGCATAGAAAGTTGGAGCGTCAGTCCTCTTGTACTTAAGTCGGCATTGTGCCATTTGTATTAAATTAGGATGCAATTTCTGTGTTTTATCGTCTATAAGAAGGTCCAAGTGATACAGTAAACCTGAAGTGAAGCATAGGAATCTAAATCTGACCTCACAGGAGAGGTTCAAATCATAGAAAGTTAGAGTGTCAGTCCTCTTGTACGTAAGTCGGCATTGTGCCTTTTGAATTTAATTCCGATGCAATTTCGGTGGTTCATCGTCAACAAGAAAGTCCAAGGGATACAGTAAACCTGATGTGAAGCATCGGAATCTAAAACTGGACTCTCAGGAGAGGTTCAAATCATAGAAAGTTAGAATGTCAGTCCTCTTGTACTTAAGTCGGCATTGTGCCATTTGTATTAAATTCGGATGCAATTTCTGTGTTTTATCGTCTACAAGAAGGTCCAAGGGATACAGTAAACCTGTAGTGAAGCATCGGAATCTAAATCTGACCTCACAGGAGAGGTTCAAATCATAGAATGTTAGAGTATCAGTCCTCTTGTACTTAAGTCGGCATTGTGCCTTTTCAATTTAATTTCGATGCAATTTCTGTGGTTCATCGTCAATAAGAAAGTCCAAGGGGTACAGTAAACCTGAAGTGAAGCATCGGAATCTAAAACTGGACTCACAGGAGAGGTTGAAATCATAGAAAGTGAGAGTGTCAGTCCTCTTGTACTTAAGTCGGCATTGTACTTTTGTATTAAATTCGGATGCAAACTCTGTGTTTCATCGTCAATAAGAAGGTCCAAGGGATACAGTCAACCTGAAGTGAAGCATCGGAATCTAAAACTGGACTCACAGGAGAGGTTCAAAGCATAGAAACTTAGAGCGTCAGTCCTCTTGTACTTAAGTCGGCATTGTGCCATTTGTATTAAATTAGGATGCAATTTCTGTGTTTTATCGTCTATAAGAAGGTCCAAGGGATACAGTAAACCTGAAGTGAAGCATCGGAATCTAAATCTGACCTCACAGGAGAGGTTCAAATCATAGAAAGTTAGAGTGTCAGTCCTCTTGTACTTAACTCGGCATTGTGCCTTTTGAATTTAATTCCGATGCAATTTCGGTGGTTCATCGTCAACAAGAAAGTCCAAGGGATACAGTAAACCTGATGTGAAGCATCGGAATCTAAAACTGGACTCACAGGAGAGGTTCAAATCATAGAAAGTGAGAGTGTCACTCCTCTTGTACTTAGGTCGGCATTGTACTTTTGTATTAAATTCGGATGCAAACTCTGTGTTTCATCGTCAATAAGAAGGTCCAAGGGATAGAGTAAACCTGAAGTGAAGCATCGGAATCTAAACCTGGACTCACAGGAGAGGTTCAAATCATAGAAAGTGAGAGTGTCAGTCCTCTTGTACTTAGGTCGGCATTGTGCCTTTTGAATTTAATTCCGATGCAATTTCTGTGTTTCATCGTCAATAAGAAGGTGCAAGGTATACAGTAAACCTGAAGTGAAGCATCAGAATCTAAAACTGGACTCACAGGAGAGATTCAAATCATAGAAAGTTAGAGTGTCACTCCTCTTGTACTTAAGTCGGTATTGTGCCTTTATAAAGGCACATTTGCATGCCGAGAGTGAGTTTCCTCGGAAACGCGTAATAATAATTAAATAAATAATCAGTGACAAATAAATAAAGCCTATGGCACACAACTGCAGCGCAGTGTCGCTGATAAAACAAAAGCACAATTACGTTACTCTTATGTTTGATTAAGAAAGGGAGAGCTCTGGTTGAAGTGGTGCGAGAAGCACGTATTTTATTTTATTGTCTGGCACACCGCCATATTTCATGTTATAGAAGAATACTGCGAGTTGCAACCACACTAGGCCCTCGATTCTGTAAAGAATTTATATTTATAAAAGTAAGTAGGATTATGAACTGTAGGCTTATTCATTGAATATATCTGATTTAACTAACTGTGTAACTTTTTTATGTTTAGTAGGCAATCACCTCTGTACGACGTATTGGCATGGCTGGCAAATTATTGTAATATTGAGATTTACATTATGAGTCCGCACCTACCGCAGCAGTCTTTGGAAACGATTTAATTACGAAGTACGATTATTCAGTTTTATTTCACGGTCAACTACGAGTAACATTGCCTTTACAAGAAAGCCATTGTCAAGCGTCTGATATCGAATAATTAAACGTCCACGTTCCAGATAAGCTAATACAATTGCAATCACAATCACCATCATACAGGTAGAATAATCAATATCTAAATAACAATATATTTTTATTTATTTATTTTATTTATTTTATATTGGCGACCGTGGCAGGACTTGTTATTATGTCATTTGTTACATTGTTCTCTTTGTTTCATGTAAAAAATCAACTTTCTGGACCTGGATGTCAATGTATGGGAGATAACAAAATCTGAAGATATTTTCCAATTCTGAAATTTTGCGGGAAGACCCAATGAAACCTCCAGCAAAATAAGGTAAGACGCAGCATCTTTGCATTGGTAGGCTTGACCAGACGTATAATTCAGTGTATTAGCTTTTCAGTAAATTCTGTAGTGTTTCTTTTCCGCATAACAGTCTCAGTGATAAATTTCATTCTCAGTACTTTTCCCTAAACAATAACGTATGCAACAATACCAATACACGAGTGTACAATATGGCCGACTTCTGTACGATATCATGTAAAATGGCCAGCAGCCATTACCAATAATCTCAAATTCAGTTTATATTTTTAAATTAACAGACAGTCATTGTTGCTACGAGCGATTTATGCTCAACTACATTTTATTTTAAAATCAGTGTAAAAAATTTTCTTGAAACATATATCACGTGTGGCATGGTAATAACTAGAAAACAATACGCGAAAATGGAACAGCAAGGACGCAATCCGACTCGGACGAGAGACAAGGGTTAGAAAATGACTTTACGACAGCAACCGGTAGTGACGATTCATCAAATATTGACGCAAGTGTTGACGAAAATTTTGACGATAGGCCGTCCACTACAAAAATTTCAAAATCTCAATCAGAGCCCATGTTAATGCATGACGTCACGTCTAATGACGCGGCGGGGGCAGAGACCTTGCAAACGGTAAACATTGCCGACATGTTACAAATGCTAATGAAACAAAACGCCGAAAACATGGCAACCTTAAAAGAACAGTTAAAAACACAAAGTGACGAAATCAAATCTGATCTCATAGCAATCAAGGTAGGTAATGACACTTTATGTAAGCGTGTGGAACTTATAGACGCCACACTGACCAAACAGATGACCGAACTCAGTACTAAATTTTCCCAGCTCAATACGAGACAAGAAAAGACTACAACTGACGTAGCACTTTTACAGACACAAGTAAAAAACCTTAATGTCACGTGTGAAGTTCTTACTGAACAAATTCAAACATATCCTTCAGTACATGACAATCTTGAAAAACGAATTACTGACGTGCAGAATAAATTTGACGATGTTGAACAACACCTGACTGACATCTTACAATCAGATGCCACAGCTCATTTTCAAAATATTAATAAAGAATTTCATGATTGGGTTGAGAACAAAGACAAACATTTTGATAGATGCTTACGTGAAAATTTTCCAACAATTGTGCACGACTCCGTAGCGCAATACATTACTAATAACAAACAGCTGATCAGTGACGCAGTACAATCCGTCACTGCACCCATGAGACAATTCACCGATCAACTACAGTCAGAATGTAACGAAAATATCAGTCAAAATGTACAGTTCAGAAACCAATATACATTCGAGTATGATACACATATTCCACACACGACAAATACACAAGAACAAAACACACCACGACTACAACACATACCACGATGTGGAAACACAAACACAAGCTATTATCATTGTAAACCACAGCAACATTATCGTAATTACTCGCCAGCTGAACATACCAGTAATTACAGTGGAATAAATCCATATCACAATGCGAAGGAAGATGAAAGCTTAATGAAACATCGATAATACCCCAGCAAAACCGCTAAAGAGGATGTAAATATCTGCAATTCATGTAATCAAATGTGACACAATGTAATAACCTATAGCGATGTAATGATGATGTAAACATGTTTATGTGCAACTATATTATGTTTATGCTAAGAAAATATGTGACGTGTGTATGTATAATTACTTATTTTTTTAACTGATGTATAGTGCAACTGTTACTATGTAAAAATTTGAACAAAACGAGTGCCAAAAAGACACTGCATAGTGAACCACTGTTCACGGACATTAACGAACATTACTAACTCTGCAACTACGCGGTAACCTATGTGAAAGAAACTGTTAATGCCATTCATTATGCAGCGTATCTATGTGAACGCGATGAACGATTTCCTTGATTAATAACTACGAACATTTAGGTGAGCTATATTCAGCAAAAAACTGAAAATGTAAGTGCATAATTCGTGCATCGTCTAGTGATATTACTACAGTACCCAACTTCAAGATGTTAACTGGATTAAATGGACACAAAGTGCCTGTCCAGGAAACAACACGACGGGTGGAAGAATTTTGGTTGGAACTTCAGGGAATGAAATGTTCTCGAAATGTGACGGACACTCTTACCTGGACTGTCCAAGGATCGACGCCAGCTATGTGCCGTCCGAGGTTCTGCAACTAAGCTTCCACGGAATGTAAAAACGAACTGCACGTGGACCAATTACTCGACGGGTCACGTCTGATCTGTAATAAGCAATGCTTTTAGTCACAACCAACTGCACCACTACGACTATAATGGAAATGAGAAATGGACACGCTTATGTATTAATCGCTTTTTTATACAACGATGTTACTGTGATCAAAAAACTTTACCACGACGATACTAACCTGTAAAAAATTATTGTGCAGCGGCTGAATATGAACTGTAATAACGACACGATGTGTATAGGTCAACGCACCTGAAAAATACGGACATTTTTCTTTGAAGTATTTCAAAACACTACTATGTAACTAAGAACGTTCAACAATCTAAGTTGTATTGTGTTATAACAAATATTGTAAATTTAAAACTAAGTTACCTGTCATAGAATGTAGTCTTCATATGTAATCTTGGTTGAATATTTTCTTTGTGCAACGACTGAAAAACGCGCGCACACGAACAATATGATCTGCAGTACTGTGCCGCGTGATCTAACTGTACGATATAACGGCAGTGCCACAGTTACACAGACGCTTCTGCACATGCGCGCACTCTATCTGCCAACATTAGAACTTTTACGGCGCACCCGCGTCATTCAAATTTTGTATATAATGTGTATAATGTGTAATGTAAGTAATGTAAATAGTTGTAGATAACTTAGATTTTCTTGTGCCTTTAGGTGAATTGCTCGCCTGCAGGTGTGTCTTTTTCGCCTCGCAATTCAGGGGGCAATATAAAGGCATATTTGCATGCCGAGCGTGAGTTTCCTCGGAAACGCGAAATAATAATTAAATAAATAATCAGTGACAAATAAATAAAGCCTATGCCACACAACTGCAGCGCAGTGTCGCTGATAAAACAAAAGCACAATTACGTTACTCTTATGTTTGATTAAGAAAGGGAGAGCCCTGGTTGAAGTGGTGCGAGAAGCACGTATTTTATTTCATTGTCTGGCACACTGCCATATTTCATGTTATAGAAGAATACTGCGAGTTGCAACCACACTAGGCACTCGATTCTGTAAAAAATTTATATTTATAAAAGTAAGTAGGATTATGAACTGTAGGCTTATTCATTGAATATATCTGATTTAACTAACTGTGTAACTTTTTTATGTTTAGTAGACAATCACCTCTGTACGACGTATTGGCATGGCTGGCAAAGTATTGTAATATTGAGATTTAGATTATGAGTCCGCACTTACCGCAGCAATCTTTGGAAACGATTTAATTACGAAGTCCGATTATTCAGTTTTATTTCACGGTCAACTACGAGTAACATTGCCTTTACGAGAAAGCCATTGTCAAGCGTCTGATATCGAATAATTAAACGTCCACGTTCCAGATAAGCTAATACAATTGCAATCACAATCACCATCATACAGATAGAATAATCAATATCTAAATAACAATATTTTTTTATTTATTTATTTTATTTATTTTATACCTTTTGTATTAAATTCGGATGCAATTTCGGTGTTTCATCGTCAATAAGAAGGTCCAAGGGATACAGTAAACCTTAAGTGAAGAATCGGAATCTAAAACTGGACACGCAATAGAGGTTCAAATCATAGAATGTTAGAGTGTCAGTCCTCTCTTACTTAAGTCGGCATTGTGAATTTTGTATTAAATTCGGATGCAATTTCTGTGTTTCATCGTCAATAAGAAGGTCGAAGGGATACAGTAAACCTGAAGTGAAGCATCAGAATCTAAAACTGGACTCACAGGAGAGGTTCAAACATAGAAAGTTAGAGTGGCACTCCTCTTGTACTTAAGTCGGTATTGTGCCATTTGTATTAAACTCGGATGCAATTTCTGTGTTTCATCGACAATAAGAAAGTCCAAGGGATACAGTAAACCTGAAGTGAAGCATCGGAATCTAAAACTGGACTCTCAGGAGAGGTTCAAATCATAGAAAGTTAGAATGTCAGTCCTCTTGTACTTAAGTCGGCATTGTGCCTTTTGTATTAAATTCGGATACAATTTCTGTGTTTCATCGTCAATAAGAAGGTGCAAGGTATACAGGAAACCTGAAGTGAAGCATCGGAATCTAAAACTGGACTCACAGGAGAGGTACAAATCATAGAAAGTGAGAGTGTCAGTCCTCTTGTACTTAAGTCGACATTGTGCCATTTGTATTAAATTCGGATGCAAAATCTGTGTTTCATCGTTAATAAGAAGGTCCAAGGGATACAGTATACCCGAAGTAAAGCATCGGAATCTAAAACTGGACTCACAGGAGAGGTTCAAATCATAGAAGTTTAGAGTGTCAGTCCTCTTGTACTTAAGTCGGCATTGTCAATTTTGTATTAAATTCGGATGCAAACTCTGTGTTTCATCGTCAATAAGAAGGTCCAAGAGATACAGTACACCTGAAGTGAAGCATCGGAATCTAAAACTGGACTCACAGGAGAGGTTCAAATCATAGAAAGTGAGAGTGTCAGTCCTCTTCTACTTAGGTCGGCAATGTACATTTTGAATTTAATTCCGATGCGATATCTGTGTTTTATCGTCAATAAGAAGGTCCAAGGGATACGGTAAACCTGAAGTGAAGCATCGGAATCTAAAACTGATCTCACAGGAGAGGTTCGAATAATAGAAAGTGAGAGTGTCAGTCCTCTTGTACTTAAGTCAGCATTGTGCCTTTTGAATTTAATTCCGATGCAATTTCGGTGGTTCATCGTCAACAAGAAAGTCCAAGGGATACAGTAAACCTGAAGTGAAGCATCGGAATCTAAAACTGGACTCTCAGGAGAGGTTCAAATCATAGAAAGTTAGAATGTCAGTCCTCTTGTACTTAAGTCGGCATTGTGCCATTTGTATTAAATTCGGATGCAATTTCTGTGTTTTATCGTCTATAAGAAGGTCAAGGGATACAGTAAACCTGAAGTGAAGCATCGGAATCTAAATCAGACCTCACAGGAGAGGTTCAAATCATAGAAAGTTAGAGTGTCAGTCCTCTTGTACTTAAGTCAGCATTGTGCCTTTTGAATTTAATTCCGATGCAATTTCGGTGGTTCATCGTCAACAAGAAAGTCCAAGGGATACAGTAAACCTGAAGTGAAGCATCGGAATCTAAAACTGGACTCTCAGGAGAGGTTCAAATCATAGAAAGTTAGAATGTCAGTCCTCTTGTACTTAAGTCGGCATTGTGCCATTTGTATTAAATTCGGATGCAATTTCTGTGTTTTATCGTCTATAAGAAGGTCAAGGGATACAGTAAACCTGTAGTGAAGCATCGGAATCTAAATCTGACCTCACAGGAGACGTTCAAATCATAGAAAGTTAGAGTATCAGTCCTCTTGTACTTAAGTCGGCATTGTGCCTTTTCAATTTAATTTCGATGCAATTTCTGTGCTTCATCGTCAATAAGAAGGTCCAAGGGATACAGTAAACCTGAAGTGAAGCATCGGAATCTAAAACTGGACTCACAGGAGAGGTTCAAATCATAGAAAGTGAGAGTGTCACTCCTCTTGTACTTAAGTCGGCATTGTACTTTTGTATTAAATTCGGATGCAAACTCTGTGTTTCATCGTCAATAAGAAGGTCCAAGGGATAGAGTAAAACTGAAGTGAAGCATCGGAATCTAAACCTGGACTCACAGGAGAGGTTCAAATCATAGAAAGTGAGAGTGTCAGTCCTCTTGTACTTAGGTCGGCATTGTGCCTTTTGAATTTAATTCCGATGCAATTTCTGTGTTTCATCGTCAATAAGAAGGTGCAAGGTATACAGTAAACCTGAAGTGAAGCATCGGAATCTAAAACTGGACTCACAGAAGAGGTTCAAATCATAGAAAGTGAGAGTGTTAGTCCTCTTCTAATTAGGTCGGCATTGTGCCTTTTGAATTTAATTCCGATGCAATGTCTGTGTTTCATCGCCAATAAGAACGTCCAAGGGATACAGTAAACCTGAAGTGAAGCATCGGAATCTAAAACTGGACTCACAGGAGAGATTCAAATCATAGAAAGTTAGAGTGTCACTCCTCTTGTACTTAAGTCGGTATTGTGCCTTTATAAAGGCACATTTGCATGCCGAGAGTGAGTTTCCTTGGAAACGCGTAATAATAATTAAATAAATAATCAGTGACAAATAAATAAAGCCTATGGCACACAGCTGCAGCGCTGTGTCGCTGATAAAACAAAAGCACAATTACGTTACTCTTATGTTTGTTTAAGAAAGGGAGAGCTCTGGATGAAGTGGTGCGAGAAGCACGTATTTTATTTTATTGTCTGGCACACCGCCATATTTCATGTTATAGAAGAATACTGCGAGTTGCAACCACACTAGGCCCTCGATTCTGTAAAGAATTTATATTTATAAAAGTAAGTAGGATTATGAACTGTAGGCTTATTCATTGAATATATCTGATTTAACTAACTGTGTAACTTTTTTATGTTTAGTAGACAATCACCTCTGTACGACGTATTGGCATGGCTGGCAAATTATTGTAATATTGAGATTTACATTATGAGTCCGCACCTACCGCAGCAGTCTTTGGAAACGATTTAATTACGAAGTCCGATTATTCAGTTTTATTTCACGGTCAACTACGAGTAACATTGCCTTTACGAGAAAGCCATTGTCAAGCGTCTGATATCGAATAATTAAACGTCCACGTTCCAGATAAGCTAATACAATTGCAATCACAATCACCATCATACAGGTAGAATAATCAATATCTAAATAACAATATATTTTTATTTATTTATTCTATTTATTTTATATTGGCGACCGTGGCAGGACTTGTTATTTTGTCATTTGTTACATTGTTCTCTTTGTTTCATGTAAAAAATCAACTTTCTGGACCTGGATGTCAATGTATGGGAGATAACAAAATCTGAAGATATTTTCCAATTCTGAAATTTTGCGGGAAGACCCAATGAAACTTCCAGCAAAATAAGGTAAGACGCAGCATCTTTGCATTGGTAGGCTTGACCAGACGTATAATTCAGTGTATTAGCTTTTCAGTAAATTCTGTAGTGTTCTTTTCCGCATAACAGTTTCAGTGATAAATTTCATTCTCAGTACTTTTCCCTAAACAATAACGTATGCAACAATACCAATACACGAGTGTACAATATGGACGACTTCTGTACGATATCATGTAAAATGGCCAGCAGCCATCACCAATAATCTCAAATCCAGTTTATATTTTTAAATTAACAGACAGTCATTGTTGCTACGAGCGATTTATGCTCAACTACATTTTATTTTAAAATCAGTGTAAAAAATTTTCTTGAAACATATATCACGTGTGGCATGGTAATAACTAGAAAACAATACGCAAAAATGGAACAGCAAGGACGTACTATTCAGACGCAATCCGACTCGGACGAGAGACAAGGGTTAGAAAATGACTTTACGACAGCAACCGGTAGTGACGATTCATCAAATATTGACGCAAGTGTTGACGAAAATTTTGACGATAGGCCGTCCACTACAAAAATTTCAAAATCTCAATCAGAGCCCATGTTAATGCATGACGTCACGTCTAATGACGCGGCGGGGGCAGAGACCTTGCAAACGGTAAACATTGCCGACATGTTACAAATGCTAATGAAACAAAACGCCGAAAACATGGCAACCTTAAAAGAACAGTTAAAAACACAAAATGACGAAATCAAATCTGATCTCATAGCAATCAAGGTAGGTAATGACACTTTATGTAAGCGTGTGGAACTTATAGACGCCACACTGACCAAACAGATGACCGAACTCAGTACTAAATTTTCCCAGCTCAATACGAGACAAGAAAAGACTACAACTGACGTAGCACTTTTACAGACACAAGTAAAAAACCTTAATGTCACGTGTGAAGTTCTTACTGAACAAATTCAAACATATCCTTCAGTACATGACAATCTTGAAAAACGAATTACTGACGTGCAGAATAAATTTGACGATGCTGAACAACACCTGACTGACATCTTACAATCAGATGCCACAGCTCATTTTCAAAATATTAATAAAGAATTTCATGATTGGGTTGAGAACAAAGACAAACATTTTGATAGATGCTTACGTGAAAATTTTCCAACAATTGTGCACGACTCCGTAGCGCAATACATTACTAATAACAAACAGCTGATCAGTGACGCAGTACAATCCGTCACTGCACCCATGAGACAATTCACCGATCAACTACAGTCTGAATGTAACGAAAATATCAGTCAAAATGTACAGTTCAGAAACCAATATACATTCGAGTATGATACACATATTCCACACACGACAAATACACAAGAACAAAACACACCACGACTACAACACATACCACGATGTGGAAACACAAACACAAGCTATTATCATTGTAAACCACAGCAACATTATCGTAATTACTCGCCAGCTGAACATACCAGTAATTACAGTGGAATAAATCCATATCACAATGCGAAGGAAGATGAAAGCTTAATGAAACATCGATAATACCCCAGCAAAACCGCTAAAGAGGATGTAAATATCTGCAATTCATGTAATCAAATGTGACACAATGTAATAACCTATAGCGATGTAATGATGATGTAAACATGTTTATGTGCAACTATATTATGTTTATGCTAAGAAAATATGTGACGTGTGTATGTATAATTACTTATTTTTTTAACTGATGTATAGTGCAACTGTTACTATGTAAAAATTTGAACAAAACGAGTGCCAAAAAGACACTGCATAGTGAACCACTGTTCACGGACATTAACGAACATTACTAACTCTGCAACTACGCGGAAACCTATGTGAAAGAAACTGTTAATGCCATTCATTATGCAGCCTATCTATGTGAACGCGATGAACGATTTCCTTGATTAATAACTACGAACATTTAGGTGAGCTATATTCAGCAAAAAACTGAAAATGTAAGTGCATAATTCGTGCATCGTCTAGTGATATTACTACAGTACCCAACTTCAAGATGTTAACTGGATTAAATGGACACAAAGTGCCTGTCCAGGAAACAACACGACGGGTGGAAGAATTTTGGTTGGAACTTCAGGGAATGAAATGTTCTCGAAATGTGACGGACACTCTTACCTGGACTGTCCAAGGATCGACGCCAGCTATGTGCCATCCGAGGTTCTGCAACTAAGCTTCCACGGAATGTAAAAACGAACTGCACGTGGACCAATTACTCGACGGGTCACGTCTGATCTGTAATAAGCAATGCTTTTAGTCACAACCAACTGCACCACTACGACTATAATGGAAATGAGAAATGGACACGCTTATGTATTAATCACGTTGTTATACAACGATGTTACTGTGATCAAAAAACTTTACCACGACGTTACTAACCTGTAAAAAATTATTGTGCAGCGGCTGAATATGAACTGTAATAACGACACGATGTGTATAGGTCAACGCACCTGAAAAATACGGACATTTTTCTTTGAAGTATTTCAAAACAATACTATGTAACTAAGAACGTTCGTCAATCTAAGTTGTATTGTGTTATAACAAATATTGTAAATTTAAAACTAAGTTACCTGTCATAGAATGTAGTCTTCATATGTAATCTTGGTTGAATATTTTCTTTGTGCAACGACTGAAAAACGCGCGCACACGAACAATATGATCTGCAATACTGTGTTGCGTGATCTAACTGTACGATATAACGGCAGTGCCACAGTTATACAGACGCTTCTGCACATGCGCGCACTCTATCTGCCAACATTAGAACTTTTACGGCGCACCCGCGTCATTCAAATTTTGTATTTAATGTGTATAATGTGTAATGTAAGTAATGTAAATAGTTGTAGATAACTTAGATTTTCTTGTGCCTTTAGGTGAATTGCTCGCCTGCAGGTGTGTCCTTTTCGCCTCGCAATTCAGGGGGCAATATAAAGGCATATTTGCATGCCGAGCGTGAGTTTCCTCGGAAACGCGAAATAATAATTAAATAAATAATCAGTGACAAATAAATAAAGCCTATGGCACACAACTGCAGCGCAGTGTCGCTGATAAAACAAAAGCACAATTACGTTACTCTTATGTTTGATTCAGAACGGGAGAGCCCTGGTTGAAGTGGTGCGAGAAGCACGTATTTTATTTCATTGTCTGGCACACTGCCATATTTCATGTTATAGAAGAATACTGCGAGTTGCAACCACACTAGGCACTCGATTCTGTAAAGAATTTATATTTATAAAAGTAAGTAGGATTATGAACTGTAGGCTTATTCATTGAATATATCTGATTTAACTAACTGTGTAACTTTTTTATGTTTAGTAGACAATCACCACTGTACGACGTATTGGCATGGCTGGCAAAGTATTGTAATATTGAGATTTAGATTATGAGTCCACACTTACCGCAGCAATCTTTGGAAACGATTTAATTACGAAGTCCGATTATTCAGTTTTATTTCACGGTCAACTACGAGTAACATTGCCTTTACGAGAAAGTCATTGTCAAGCGTCTGATATCGAATAATTAAACATCCACGTTCCAGATAAGCTAATACAATTGCAATCACAATCACCATCATACAGATAGAATAATCAATATCTAAATAACAATATATTTTTATTTATTTATTTTATTTATTTTATACCTTTTGTATTAAATTCGGATGCAATTTCGGTGTTTCATCGTCAATAAGAAGGTCCAAGGGATACAGTAAACCTTAAGTGAAGAATCGGAATCTAAAACTGGACTCGCAATAGAGGTTCAAATCATAGAATGTTAGAGTGTCAGTCCTCTTTTACTTAAGTCGGCATTGTGCCTCTTGTATTAAATTCGGATGCAATTTCTGTGTTTCATCGTCGATAAGAAGGTCGAAGGGATACAGTAAACCTGAAGTGAAGCATCAGAATCTAATACTGGACTCACAGGAGAGGTTCAAAACATAGAAAGTTAGAGTGGCACTCCTCTTGTACTTAAGTCGGTATTGTGCCATTTGTATTAAACTCGGATGCAATTTCTGTGTTTCATCGACAACAAGAAAGTCCAAGGGATACAGTAAACCTGAAGTGAAGCATCGGAATCTAAAACTGGACTCTCAGGAGAGGTTCAAATCATAGAAAGTTAGAATGTCAGTCCTCTTGTACTTAAGTCGGCATTGTGCCTTTTGTATTAAATTCGGATACAATTTCTGTGTTTCATCGTCAATAAGAAGGTGCAAGGTATACAGGGAACCTGAAGTGAAGCATCGGAATCTAAAACTGGACTCACAGGAGAGGTACAAATCATAGAAAGTGAGAGTGTCAGACCTCTTGTACTTAAGTCGACATTGTGCCATTTGTATTAAATTCGGATGCAAAATCTGTGTTTCATCGTTAATAAGAAGGTCCAATTGATACAGTATACCCGAAGTAAAGCATCGGAATCTAAAACTGGACTCACAGGAGAGGTTCAAATCATAGAAGTTTAGAGTGTCAGTCCTCTTGTACTTAAGTCGGCATTGCCAATTTTGTATTAAATTCGGATGCAAACTCTGTGTTTCATCGTCAATAAGAAGGTCCAAGAGATACCGTACACCTGAAGTGAAGCATCGGAATCTAAAACTGGACTCACAGGAGAGGTTCAAATCATAGAAAGTGAGAGTGTCAGTCCTCTTCTACTTAGGTCGGCATTGTACATTTTGAATTTAATTCCGATGCGATTTCTGTGTTTTATCGTCAATAAGAAGGTCCAAGGGATACAGTCAACCTGGAGTGAAGCATCGGAATCTAAAACTGGACTCACAGAATAGGTTCAAATCATAGAAAGTTAGAGCGTCAGTCCTCTTGTACTTAAGTCGGCATTGTGCCATTTGTATTAAATTAGGATGCAATTTCTGTGTTTTATCGTCTACAAGAAGGTCCAAGGGATACAGTAAACTTGAAGTGAAGCATCGGAATCTAAATCTGACCTCACAGGAGAGGTTCAAATCATAGACAGTTAGAGTGTCAGTGCTCTTGTACTTAAGTCAGCATTGTGCCTTTTGAATTTAATTCCGATGCAATTTCGGTGGTTCATCGTCAACAAGAAAGTCCAAGGGATACAGTAAACCTGAAGTGAAGCATCGGAATCTAAAACTGGACTCACAGGAGAGGTCAAATCGTAGAAACTGAGAGTGTCAGTCCTCTTGTACTTAAGTCGGCATTGTACTTTTGTATTAAATTCGGATGCAAACTCTGTGTTTCATCGTCAATAAGAAGGTCCAAGGGATAGAGTAAAACTGAAGTGAAGCATCGGAATCTAAACCTGGACTCACAGGAGAGGTTCAAATCATAGACAGTGAGAGTGTCAGTCCTCTTGTACTTAGGTCGGCATTGTGCCTTTTGAATTTAATTCCGATGCAATTTCTGTGTTTCATCGTCTATAAGAAGGTGCAAGGTATACAGCAAACCTGAAGTGAAGCATCGGAATCTAAAACTGGACTCACAGAAGAGGTTCAAATCATAGAAAGTGAGAGTGTTAGTCGTCTTCTACTTAGGTCGGCATTGTGCCTTTTGAATTTAATTCCGATGCAATGTCTGTGTTTCATCGCCAATTAGAACGTCCAAGGGATACAGTAAACCTGAAGTGAAGCATCGGAATCTAAAACTGGACTCACAGTAGAGATTCAAATCATAGAAAGTTAGAGTGTCACTCCTCTTGTACTTAAGTCGGTATTGTGCCTTTATAAAGGCACATTTGCATGCCGAGAGTGAGTTTCCTCGGAAACGCGTAATAATAATTAAATAAATAATCAGTGACAAATAAATAAAGCCTATGGCACACAGCTGCAGCGCTGTGTCGCTGATAAAACAAAAGCACAATTACGTTACTCTTATGTTTGATTAAGAAAGGGAGAGCTCTGGTTGAAGTGGTGCGAGAAGCAGGTATTTTATTTTATTGTCTGGCACACCGCCATATTTCATGTTATAGAAGAATACTGCGAGTTGCAACCACACTAGGCCCTCGATTCTGTAAAGAATTTATATTTATAAAAGTAAGTAGGATTATGAACTGTAGGCTTATTCATTGAATATATCTGATTTAACTAACTGTGTAACTTTTTTATGTTTAGTAGACAATCACCTCTGTACGACGTATTGGCATGGCTGGCAAATTATTGTAATATTGAGATTTAGATTATGAGTCCGCACCTACCGCAGCAGTCTTTGGAAACGATTTAATTACGAAGTCCGATTATTCAGTTTTATTTCACGGTCAACTATGAGTAACATTGCCTTTACGAGAAAGCCATTGTCAAGCGTCTGATATCGAATAATTAAACGTCCACGTTCCAGATAAGCTAATACAATTGCAATCACAATCACCATCATACAGGTAGAATAATCAATATCTAAATAACAATATATTTTTATTTATTTATTTTATTTATTTTATATTGGCGACCGTGGCAGGACTTGTTATTTTGTCATTTGTTACATTGTTCTCTTTGTTTCATGTAAAAAATCAACTTTCTGGACCTGGATGTCAATGTATGAGAGATAACAAAATCTGAAGATATTTTCCAATTCTGAAATTTTGCGGGAAGACCCAATGAAACTTCCAGCAAAATAAGGTAAGACGCAGCATCTTTGCATTGGTAGGCTTGACCAGACGTATAATTCAGTGTATTAGCTTTTCAGTAAATTCTGTAGTGTTTCTTTTCCGCATAACAGTTTCAGTGATAAATTTCATTCTCAGTACTTTTCCCTAAACAATAACGTATGCAACAATACCAATACACGAGTGTACAATATGGACGACTTCTGTACGATATCATGTAAAATGGCCAGCAGCCATTACCAATAATCTCAAATTCAGTTTATATTTTTAAATTAACAGACAGTCATTGTTGCTACGAGCGATTTATGCTCAACTACATTTTATTTTAAAATCAGTGTAAAAAATTTTCTTGAAACATATATCACGTGTGGCATGGTAATAACTAGAAAACAATACGCAAAAATGGAACAGCAAGGACGTACTATTCAGACGCAATCCGACTCGGACGAGAGACAAGGGTTAGAAAATGACTTTACGACAGCAACCGGTAGTGACGATTCATCAAATATTGACGCAAGTGTTGACGAAAATTTTGACGATAGGCCGTCCACTACAAAAATTTCAAAATCTCAATCAGAGCCCATGTTAATGCATGACGTCACGTCTAGTGACGCGGCGGGGGCAGAGACCTTGCAAACGGTAAACATTGCCGACATGTTACAAATGCTAATGAAACAAAACGCCGAAAACATGGCAACCTTAAAAGAACAGTTAAAAACACAAAATGACGAAATCAAATCTGATCTCATAGCAATCAAGGTAGGTAATGACACTTTATGTAAGCGTGTGGAACTTATAGACGCCACACTGACCAAACAGATGACCGAACTCAGTACTAAATTTTCCCAGCTCAATACGAGACAAGAAAAGACTACAACTGACGTAGCACTTTTACAGACACAAGTAAAAAACCTTAATGTCACGTGTGAAGTTCTTACTGAACAAATTCAAACATATCCTTCAGTACATGACAATCTTGAAAAACGAATTACTGACGTGCAGAATAAATTTGACGATGTTGAACAACACCTGACTGACATCTTACAATCAGATGCCACAGCTCATTTTCAAAATATTAATAAAGAATTTCATGATTGGGTTGAGAACAAAGACAAACATTTTGATAGATGCTTACGTGAAAATTTTCCAACAATTGTGCACGACTCCGTAGCGCAATACATTACTAATAACAAACAGCTGATCAGTGACGCAGTACAATCCGTCACTGCACCCATGAGACAATTCACCGATCAACTACAGTCAGAATGTAACGAAAATATCAGTCAAAATGTACAGTTCAGAAACCAATATACATTCGAGTATGATACACATATTCCACACACGACAAATACACAAGAACAAAACACACCACGACTACAACACATACCACGATGTGGAAACACAAACACAAGCTATTATCATGGTAAACCACAGCAACATTATCGTAATTACTCGCCAGCTGAACATACCAGTAATTACAGTGGAATAAATCCATATCACAATGCGAAGGAAGATGAAAGCTTAATGAAACATCGATAATACCCCAGCAAAACCGCTAAAGAGGATGTAAATATCTGCAATTCATGTAATCAAATGTGACACAATGTAATAACCTATAGCGATGTAATGATGATGTAAACATGTTTATGTGCAACTATATTATGTTTATGCTAAGAAAATATGTGACGTGTGTATGTATAATTACTTATTCTTTTAACTGATGTATAGTGCAACTGTTACTATGTAAAAATTTGAACAAAACGAGTGCCAAAAAGACACTGCATAGTGAACCACTGTTCACGGACATTAACGAACATTACTAACTCTGCAACTACGCGGAAACCTATGTGAAAGAAACTGTTAATGCCATTCATTATGCAGCGTATCTATGTGAACGCGATGAACGATTTCCTTGATTAATAACTACGAACATTTAGGTGAGCTATATTCAGCAAAAAACTGAAAATGTAAGTGCATAATTCGTGCATCGTCTAGTGATATTACTGCAGTACCCAACTTCAAGATGTTAACTGGATTAAATGGACACAAAGTGCCTGTCCAGGAAACAACACGACGGGTGGAAGAATTTTGGTTGGAACTTCAGGGAATGAAATGTTCTCGAAATGTGACGGACACTCTTACCTGGACTGTCCAAGGATCGACGCCAGCTATGTGCCGTCCGAGGTTCTGCAACTAAGCTTCCACGGAATGTAAAAACGAACTGCACGTGGACCAATTATTCGACGGGTCACGTCTGATCTGTAATAAGCAATGCTTTTAGTCACAACCAACTGCACCACTACGACTATAATGGAAATGAGAAATGGACACGCTTATGTATTAATCATGTTGTTATACAACGATGTTACTGTGATCAAAAAACTTTACCACGACGATACTAACCTGTAAAAAATTATTGTGCAGCGGCTGAATATGAACTGTAATAACGACACGATGTGTATAGGTCAACGCACCTGAAAAATACGGACATTTTTCTTTGAAGTATTTCAAAACAATACTATGTAACTAAGAACGTTCAACAATCTAAGTTGTATTGTGTTATAACAAATATTGTAAATTTAAAACTAAGTTACCTGTCATAGAATGTAGTCTTCATATGTAATCTTGGTTGAATATTTTCTTTGTGCAACGACTGAAAAACGCGCGCACACGAACAATATGATCTGCAATACTGTGCCGCGTGATCTAACTGTACGATATAACGGCAGTGCCACAGTTACACAGACGCTTCTGCACATGCGCGCACTCTATCTGCCAACATTAGAACTTTTACGGCGCACCCGCGTCATTCAAATTTTGTATATAATGTGTATAATGTGTAATGTAAGTAATGTAAATAGTTGTAGATAACTTAGATTTTCTTGTGCCTTTAGGTGAATTGCTCGCCTGCAGGTGTGCCCTTTTCGCCTCGCAATTCAGGGGGCAATATAAAGGCATATTTGCATGCCGAGCGTGAGTTTCCTCGGAAACGCGAAATAATAATTAAATAAATAATCAGTGACAAATAAATAAAGCCTATGGCACACAACTGCAGCGCAGTGTCGCTGATAAAACAAAAGCACAATTACGTTACTCTTATGTTTGATTAAGAAAGGGAGAGCCCTGGTTGAAGTGGTGCGAGAAGCACGTATTTTATTTCATTGTCTGGCACACTGCCATATTTCATGTTATAGAAGAATACTGCGAGTTGCAACCACACTAGGCACTCGATTCTGTAAAGAATTTATATTTATAAAAGTAAGTAGGATTATGAACTGTAGGCTTATTCATTGAATATATCTGATTTAACTAACTGTGTAACTTTTTTATGTTTAGTAGACAATCACCTCTGTACGACGTATTGGCATGGCTGGCAAAGTATTGTAATATTGAGATTTAGATTATGAGTCCGCACTTACCACAGCAATCTTTGGAAACGATTTAATTACGAAGTCCGATTATTCAGTCTTATTTCACGGTCAACTACGAGTAACATTGCCTTTACGAGAAAGCCATTGTCAAGCGTGTGATATCGAATAATTAAACGTCCACGTTCCAGATAAGCTAATACAATTGCAATCACAATCACCATCATACAGATAGAATAATCAATATCTAAATAACAATATATTTTTATTTATTTATTTTATTTATTTTATACCTTTTGTATTAAATTCGGATGCAATTTCGGTGTTTCATCGTCAATAAGAAGGTCCAAGGGATACAGTAAACCTTAAGTGAAGAATCGGAATCTAAAACTGGACTCGCAATAGAGGTTCAAATCATAGAATGTTAGAGTGTCAGTCCTCTTTTACTTAAGTCGGCATTGTGCCTTTTGTATTGAATTCGGACGCAATTTCTGTGTTTCATCGTCAATAAGAAGGTCGAAGGGATACAGTAAACCTGAAGTGAAGCATCAGAATGTAAAACTGGACTCTCAGGAGAGGTTCAAATCATAGAGAGTTAGAATGTCAGTCCTCTTGTACTTGTCGGCATTGTGCCTTTTGTATTAAATTCGGATACAATTTCTGTGTTTCATCGTCAAGAAGATGGGGCAAGGTATACAGGAAACCTGAAGTGAAGCATCGGAATCTAAAACTGGACTCACAGGAAAGGTACAAATCATAGAAAGTGAGATTGTCAGTCCTCTTGTACTTAAGTCGACATTGTGCCATTTGTATTAAATTCGGATGCAAAATCTGTGTTTTATCGTTAATAAGAAGGTCCAAGGGATACAGTATACCCGAAGTAAAGCAACGAAATCTAAAACTGGACTCACAGGAGAGGTTCAAATCATAGAAGTTTAGAGTGTCAGTCCTCTTGTACTTAAGTCGGCATTGTCAATTTTGTATTAAATTCGGATGCAAACTCTGTGTTTCATCGTCAATAAGAAGGTCCAAGAGATACAGTACACCTGAAGTGAAGCATCGGAATCTAAAACTGGACTCACAGGAGAGGTTCAAATCATAGAAAGTGAGAGTGTCAGTCCTCTTCTACTTAGGTCGGCATTGTACACTTTGAATTTAATTCCGATGCGATTTCTGTGTTTTATCGTCAATAAGAAGGTCCAAGGGATACGGTAAACCTGAAGTGAAGCATCGGAATCTAAAACTGATCTCACAGGAGAGGTTCGAATCATAGAAAGTGAGAGTGTAAGCCCTCTTGTACTTAAGTCTGCATTGTGCCGTTCGTATTAAATTCGGATGCATTTTCTGTGTTTCATCGTCAATAAGAGGGTCCAAGGGATACAGTCAACCTGAAGTGAAGCATCGGAATCTAAAACTGGACTCACAGGAGAGGTTCAAATCATAGAAAGTTAGAGCGTGAGTCCTCTTGTACTTAAGTCGGCATTGTGCCATTTGTATTAAATTAGGATGCAATTTCTGTGTTTTATCGTCTATAAGAAGGTCCAAGGGATACAGTAAACCTGAAGTGAAGCATCGGAATCTAAATCTGACCTCACAGGAGAGGTTCAAATCATAGAAAGTTAGAGTGTCAGTCCTCTTGTACTTAAGTCAGCATTGTGCCTTTTGAATTAAATTCCGATGCAATTTTGGTGGTTCATCGTCAACAAGAAAGTCAAACGGATATAGTAAACCTGAAGTGAAGCATCGGAATCTAAAACTGGACTCTCAGGAGAGGTTCAAATCATAGAAAGTTAGAATGTCAGTCCTCTTGTACTTAAGTCGGCATTGTGCCATTTGTATTAAATTCGGATGCAATTTCTGTGTTTTATCGTCTATAAGAAGGTCCAAGGGATACAGTAAACCTGTAGTGAAGCATCGGAATCTAAATCTGACCTCACAGGAGAGGTTCAAATCATAGAAAGTTAGAGTATCAGTCCTCTTGTACTTAAGTCGGCATTGTGCCTTTTCAATTTAATTTCGATGCAATTTCTGTGGTTCATCGTCAATAAGAAGGTCCAAGGGATACAGTAAACCTGAAGTGAAGCATCGTAATCTAAAACTGGACTCACAGGAGAGGTTCAAATCATAGAAAGTGAGAGTGTCAGTCCTCTTGTACTTAAGTCGGCATTGTACTTTTGTATTAAATTCGGATGCAAACTCTGTGTTTCATCGTCAATAAGAAGGTCTAAGGGATAGAGTAAAACTGAAGTAAAGCATCGGAATCTAAAACTGGACTCACAGGAGAGGTTCAAATCATAGAAAGTGAGAGTGTCAGTCCTCTTGTACTCAAGTCGGCATTGTACTTTTGTATTAAATTCGGATGCAAACTCTGTGTTTCATCGTCAATAAGAAGGTCCAAGGTATACAGTAAACCTGAAGTGAAGCATCGGAATTTAAAACTGGACTCACAGAAGAGGTTCAAATCATAGAAAGTGAGAGTGTTAGTCCTCTTCTACTTAGGTCGGCATTGTGCCTTTTGAATTTAATTCCGATGCAATGTCTGTGTTTCATCGCCAATAAGAACGTCCAAGGGATACAGTAAACCTGAAGTGAAGCTTCGGAATCTAAAACTGGACTCACAGGAGAGATTCAAATCATAGAAAGTTAGAGTGTCACTCCTCTTGTACCTAAGTCGGTATTGTGCCTTTATAAAGGCACATTTGCATGCCGAGAGTGAGTTTCCTCGGAAACGCGTAATAATAATTAAATAAATAATCAGTGACAAATAAATAAAGCCTATGGCACACAGCTGCAGCGCTGTGTCGCGGATAAAACAAAAGCACAATTACGTTACTCTTATGTTTGATTAAGAAAGGGAGAGCTCTGGTTGAAGTGGTGCGAGAAGCACGTATTTTATTTTATTGTCTGGCACACCGCCATATTTCATGTTATAGAAGAATACTGCGAGTTGCAACCACACTAGGCCCTCGATTCTGTAAAGAATTTATATTTATAAAAGTAAGTAGGATTATGAACTGTAGGCTTATTGATTGAATATATCTGATTTAACTAACTGTGTAACTTTTTTATGTTTAGTAGACAATCACCTCTGTACGACGTATTGGCATGGCTGGCAAATTATTGTAATATTGAGATTTAGATTATGAGTCCGCACCTACCGCAGCAGTCTTTGGAAACGATTTAATTACGAAGTACGATTATTCAGTTTTATTTCACGGTCAACTACGAGTAACATTGCCTTTACGAGAAAGCAATTGCAAAGCGTCTGATATCGAATAATTAAACGTCCACGTTCCAGATAAGCTATTACAATTGCAATCACAATCACCATCATACAGGTAGAATAATCAATATCTAAATAATAAAGGATGGCAGCCAAAAACAGTTGCAGTTCTTTATACCTAACTTTAATGGGTCTACCTGTCTGCCCTATGTAATAGTTTGGGCAGTCGTTACAAGTAATTTTGTATACACCAGACTTAGTGCTGAGTTCTTCTCGTGTTCCAATATTATGAATTACTCTACGTTTGAGGCTATTATTTACGGAAAAAGCAACTCTATAACCGTATTGTTTCTGTAAAAGTCTTTTAATCTTACATGAAACGTTCCCTAAAAATGGAATAGAAATAAAGTTATTACTCTCATAGTTCTTTGCCCTGTTATCTCCTAAAGTAGAAAATTTTACAGCTGGGGAAAACGTATATAATTCCACTTTTGCTGAACATCTATGGCTCTTACAGCACACGCCAAGAGAACTGGACGACGTAGAGCTGCTTCATGAAGCTGATAAAGGTGACAAACTAGACTAGCTCGAAGAATGAGAGATTTTCAAGCATCTGTCTCTAAAAGATGGTTTTGTTCTTAATGAACAGGTGCAGCTTCGAAACAAAAATTTTTTAGACTGTTTCAAACCCCTCATTGCCTTAATGTAATATAGTGTGGCTGACTAGGAGTTATTTTCTTGCTTGTTGATGCCAGTGAAATGCGCTTTTCCTATCTTGTTGGGATCTACATATTGTGATGTTTGTTAATTATGAATTTCAATGTGTATGTGTGGTTAAATGACTACTATGTTTTATTCATACAGACAGATGGTTTCGTTTTATTATAACATTTTGGTTGTTTCGCTAGTATGTATTTCACTGCCTACATTACGTGAGACTCTCGCGCATTACAGTAGTGCCCTCTCTCGTTAGATGTTCCAAGCGCAAGCTTTATCCGTTTGACACTAGGACACAGATAAATTTGGTTCTATACTTATAGTTTACATAAATGTCTTTAATTGGCGTGATACGCTTTATTTATTAAGACAAAGTTTGAATTAACACAACCTTTAATAATTTTGATGCGCTTATGTATGTATTTATGGATTGTAATATGCGCGAGTCTGGCACATGCAAGTGCCCTCTCTCGGCGAAACAATCTACCTTAGTGCCTTCACACTCGTGTCTCAACAGTTCATAGGCGAAGTAACATTGTTAAACTGTTCGCTTTGATCCTGTACCCATTACACATGTCGTACAAATGGAGATGATATTTTAATTACTGACGACGCCTTTTGGCATAATTGTTTCATTATTCTCCAGTACATGATGTAATTTTAGTAAGTACTACAGATTGTGTGCCTGTATTACTTTAGCAATTTCACCGTTATTTAAGCTTCTGTTTCTCACTTTCGTTGATATGGCTTTTCTAATGAATGTGTCTTTCTATTCAGGAAATGTACTTCTGATGAAGGTATATTTATATGTACCGAAACCTTGGTCAAGAATTTTAATAAAAATAAAAAAAAAATTCTATCCTGCAACTGTTTTTGGCTGCCATCCTTTATTGTGAAGAATTTTAACAGTTGCTGCTGCAGCCATGTTTAAAATCTTGAAATATGTACCTGCCCAGGTTTCAAAGGCTGTTTCAAAATACATGGACATCTCATTTAAAATTCTGAAAACAGGTATGGCTATTGACTTCACTAAACAGTGTGAGAGACGCCATTTGACACCGAATTATGTGAAGGCTTTTATCAACGTGAAACAGTGTAAGAAGTTTCCATCTACTAAAGCTAAACTGGTGAAACAAATTATGAGTGACAGAATCAGTGACCTTGATAAGAAGAAAGATAAACTAAATGAAGAAGCTTACTCTTTGTATCTCTATATTACTAGAACTTTTAAAGATTATTTTAACTTTCACGTAGACAGTGTTTGGCATAGTGTTAATGAGTGGTTACACAATCGTAAGGTTGAAATTCAGTGTAGACATGATTTTAAACTTCATAAACTGGAAAATGTTACCCCAAAATCTAATGTTGTTAATGCAAAAAGAACTGTCAATTGCGAACACCAATTTTTCGACAGAGTACTAAACAAAACTTCTATAAGCTTTACCCCTCAAGAAAGCGCCATGCTAGCGAGAGGTTTTAAATACAATTTCATGCCTGATATTAACGATCCTAAAGTGATAGATAATTTTATTGTTGACCTTAAAGTTGGTCTTGACTCCGTAAAAACTGAAAAATCCCAACAAAATAGGATAGCTCATGAATGTAGCGCAATTATAGAAAGAGAGGTCAAGTCGGTAAAAAACAGTGATTTAAAACAGAGAGGTGGTAACATTATTACTAGTATTAACCGTAAATTAAATAATAATGAGGCTCTCATCACTAAATCAGACAAAGGAAATTCGCTTGTTGTAGCCTATAAAAGTGAATACATTGCTAAAACTTTGGCTTTTTTCGAAGAAAATGGTATATTTGAAATTGAGCAAGATCATACCCCTACGTTACAAAAGCAAATTAGAGATACGTTAAGGAGAAGTAAACATCTTATGAAAGAGTTTCAAAAGAAAACCTTAATTAACATGAACCCTAGAGCACCTACGCTTAGAAGTCAGTTTAAGGTACACAAAAGTCAACACCCAGTTCGTCCCATTGTTAATGGAATAAAGAGCCCACATCACAAATTAGCGAGATTTTTACACACTAAAATTAAAGAAGCCTTTGTTTTTGAAAACAATTACTCTGTTAAAAATAGTGCTGAGGTAATAAACAAGCTAAAATCAATAGAGATCACTTCTTCCTCTCGTTTGGTTTCTTTTGACGTCGTAAGTTTATACACCAATGTTCCAGTGGATATCACTCTTAAGATTATTGAAGGTAACATTCGACAACATAAAACTTTAAGTGAGCTACAGTTGTCGGAACTTATGTCACTACTGCAGGTTGTACTAGATTACAATTACTTTCAGTTTAATGGTAAAATGTATGAGCAACCATTCGGCTTAGCCATGGGTTGCCCGTTAGCTGGCATCTTTGCTGACATCTTTATGAATGCACTAGAAGAAAATTTCTTCAAAAACAACCCTACGTTAGGCAATAAGATTTCTTTTTATGCTCGTTATGTTGATGATATACTCATACTATTTCAAGGTTGTGACCAAGATCTACAACAACTGTTTCATGTTTTCAACAGTTTCCACGAGAAAATGAAATTTACAAAAGAGATACAAAATAACGAGAGAGAACTCAATTTTCTTGATTTGAAACTTAAGTTATCGGGTAACACCATTAGCTTAGACATTTTCCGTAAAGAAACCTTTTCTGATAATATTATTCCAGCAGATTCTTGTCATCCTCAAACTCACAAGATCGCCTTTTTTCATTCTGCAGTTCATCGCGCTGTGAGCACACCTTTAGCACAGAATTGTTTTGAAAATGAAATATTTTTATTAAAATCAATAGCCACTAACAATGGATACGACCCTAAATTAATTGACCAAATTGCTAAGAAAAAAACAGCTGTAAAATTTTCTACTTTAGGAGATAACAGGGCAAAGAACTATGAGAGTAATAACTTTATTTCTATTCCATTTTTAGGGAACGTTTCATATAAGATTAAAAGACTTTTACAGAAACAATACGGTTATAGAGTTGCTTTTTCCGTAAATAATAGCCTCAAACGTAGAGCAATTCATAATATTGGAACACGAGAAGAACTCAGCACTAAGTCTGGTGTATACAAAATTACTTGTAACGACTGCCCAAACTATTACATAGGGCAGACAGGTAGACCCATTAAAGTTAGGTATAAAGAACACAAGTTACGTAAAAATGGGGAAAACGTATATAATTCCACTTTTGCTGAACATCTATGGCTCTTACAGCACACGCCAAGAGAACTGGACGACGTAGAGCTGCTTCATGAAGCTGATAAAGGTGACAAACTAGACTTGCTCGAAGAATTAGAGATTTTCAAGCATCTGTCTCTAAAAGATGGTTTTGTTCTTAATGAACAGGTGCAGCTTCGAAACAAAAATTTTTTAGACTGTTTCAAACCCCTCATTGCCTTAATGTAATATAGTCTGGCTGACTAGGAGTTATTTTCTTGCTTGTTGATGCCAGTGAAATGCGCTTTTCCTATCTTGTTGGGATCTACATATTGTGATGTTTGTTAATTATGAATTTCAATGTGTATGTGTGGTTAAATGACTACTATGTTTTATTCGTACAGACAGATGGTTTCGTTTTATTATAACATTTTGGTTGTTTCGCTAGTATGTATTTCACTGCCTACATTACGTGAGACTCTCGCGCATTACAGTAGTGCCCTCTCTCGTTAGATCTTCCAAGCGCAAGCTTTATCCGTTTGACACTAGGACACAGATAAATTTGGTTCTATACTTATAGTTTACATAAATGTCTTTAATTGGCGTGATACGCTTTATTTATTAAGACAAAGTTTGAATTAACACAACCTTTAATAATTTTGATGCGCTTATGTATGTATTTATGGATTGTAATATGCGCGAGTCTGGCACATGCAAGTGCCCTCTCTCGGCGAAACAATCTACCTTAGTGCCTTCACACTCGTGTCTCAACAGTTCATAGGCGAAGTAACATTGTTAAACTGTTCGCTTTGATCCTGTACCCATTACACATGTCGTACAAATGGAGATGATATTTTAATTACTGACGACGCCTTTTGGCATAATTGTTTCATTATTCTCCAGTACATGATGTAATTTTAGTAAGTACTACAGATTGTGTGCCTGTATTACTTTAGCAATTTCACCGTTATTTAAGCTTCTGTTTCTCACTTTCGTTGATATGGCTTTTCTAATGAATGTGTCTTTCTATTCAGGAAATGTACTTCTGATGAAGGTATATTTATATGTACCGAAACCTTGGTCAAGAATTATAATAAAAATAAAAAAAAAATTCTATCCTGCAACTGTTTTTGGCAGCCATCCTTTATTGTGAAGAATTTTAACAGTTGCTGCTGCAGCCATGTTTAAAATCTTGCAATATCTAAATAACAATATATTTTTATTTATTTATTTTATTTATTTTATATTGGCGACCGTGGCAGGACTTGTTATTTTGTCATTTGTTACATGGTTCTCTTTGTTTCATGTAAAAAATCAAATTTCTGGACCTGGATGTCAATGTATCGGAGATAACAAAATCTGAAGATATTTTCCAATTCTGAAATTTTGCGGGAAGACCCAATGAAACTTCCAGCAAAATAAGGTAAGACGCAGCATCTTTGCATTGGTAGGCTTGACCAGACGTATAATTCAGTGTATTAGCTTTTCAGTAAATTCTGTACTGTTTCTTTTCCGCATAACAGTTTCAGTGATAAATTTCATTCTCAGTACTTTTCCCTAAACAATAACGTATGCAACAATACCAATACACGAGTGTACAATATGTCCGACTTCTGTACGATATCATGTAAAATGGCCAGCAGCCATTACCAATAATCTCAAATTCAGTTTATATTTTTAAATTAACAGACAGTCATTGTTGCTACGAGCGATTTATGCTCAACTACATTTTATTTTAAAATCAGTGTAAAAAATTTTCTTGAAACATATATCACGTGTGGCATGGTAATAACTAGAAAACAATACGCAAAAATGGAACAGCAAGGACGTACTATTCAGACGCAATCCGACTCGGACGAGAGACAAGGGTTAGAAAATGACTTTACGACAGCAACCGGTAGTGACGATTCATCAAATATTTACGCAAGTGTTGACGAAAATTTTGACGAAGGCCGTCCACTACAAAAATTTCAAAATCTCAATCAGAGCCCATGTTAATGCATGACGTCACGTCTAATGACGCGGCGGGGGCAGAGACCTTGCAAACGGTAAACATTGCCGACATGTTACAAATGCTAATGAAACAAAACGCCGAAAACATGGCAACCTTAAAAGAACAGTTAAAAACACAAAATGACGAAATCAAATCTGATCTCATAGCAATCAAGGTAGGTAATGACACTTTATGTAAGCGTGTGGAACTTATAGACGCCACACTGACCAAACAGATGACCGAACTCAGTACTAAATTTTCCCAGCTCAATACGAGACAAGAAAAGACTACAACTGACATAGCACTTTTACAGACACAAGTAAAAAACCTTAATGTCACGTGTGAAGTTCTTACTGAACAAATTCAAACATATCCTTCAGTACATGACAATCTTGAAAAACGAATTACTGACGTGCAGAATAAATTTGACGATGTTGAACAACACCTGACTGACATCTTACAATCAGATGCCACAGCTCATTTTCAAAATATTAATACAGAATTTCATGATTGGGTTGAGAACAAAGACAAACATTTTGATAGATGCTTACGTGAAAATTTTCCAACAATTGTGCACGACTCCGTAGCGCAATACATTACTAATAACAAACAGCTGATCAGTGACGCAGTACAATCCGTCACTGCACCCATGAGACAATTCACCGATCAACTACAGTCTGAATGTAACGAAAATATCAGTCAAAATGTACAGTTCAGAAACCAATATACATTCGAGTATGATACACATATTCCGCACACGACAAATACACAAGAACAAAACACACCACGACTACAACACATACCACGATGTGGAAACACAAACACAAGCTATTATCATGGTAAACCACAGCAACATTATCGTAATTACTCGCCAGCTGAACATACCAGTAATTACAGTGGAATAAATCCATATCACAATGCGAAGGAAGATGAAAGCTTAATGAAACATCGATAATACCCCAGCAAAACCGCTAAAGAGGATGTAAATATCTGCAATTCATGTAATCAAATGTGACACAATGTAATAACCTATAGCGATGTAATGATGATGTAAACATGTTTATGTGCAACTATATTATGTTTATGCTAAGAAAATATGTGACGTGTGTATGTATAATTACTTATTTTTGTAACTGATGTATAGTGCAACTGTTACTATGTAAAAATTTGAACAAAACGAGTGCCAAAAAGACACTGCATGATGAACCACTGTTCACGGACATTAACGAACATTACTAACTCTGCAACTACGCGGAAACCTATGTGAAAGAAACTGTTAATGCCATTCATTATGCAGCGTATCTATGTGAACGCAATGAACGATTTCCTTGATTAATAACTACGAACATTTAGGTGAGCTATATTCAGCAAAAAACTGAAAATGTAAGTGCATAATTCGTGCATCGTCTAGTGATATTACTACAGTACCCAACTTCAAAATGTTAACTGGATTAAATGGACACAAAGTGCCTGTCCAGGAAACAACACGACGGGTGGAAGAATTTTGGTTGGAACTTCAGGGAATGAAATGTTCTCGAAATGTGACGGACACTCTTACCTGGACTGTCCAAGGATCGACTCCAGCTATGTGCCGTCCGAGGTTCTGCAACTAAGCTTCCACGGAATGTAAAAACGAACTGCACGTGGACCAATTACTCGACGGGTCACGTCTGATCTGTAATAAGCAATGCTTTTAGTCACAACCAACTGCACCACTACGACTATAATGGAAATGAGAAATGGACACGCTTATGTATTAATCACGTTGTTATACAACGATGTTACTGTGATCAAAAAACTTTACCACGACGATACTAACCTGTAAAAAATTATTGTGCAGCGGCTGAATATGAACTGTAATAACGACACGATGTGTATAGGTCAAAGCACCTGAAAAATACGGACATTTTTCTTTGAAGTATTTCAAAACAATACTATGTAACTAAGAACGTTCAACAATCTAAGTTGTATTGTGTTATAACAAATATTGTAAATTTAAAACTAAGTTACCTGTCATAGAATGTAGTCTTCATATGTAATCTTGGTTGAATATTTTCTTTGTGCAACGACTGAAAAACGCGCGCACACGAACAATATGATCTGCAATACTGTGCCGCGTGATCTAACTGTACGATATAACGGCAGTGCCACAGTTACACAGACGCTTCTGCACATGCGCGCACTCTATCTGCCAACATTAGAACTTTTACGGCGCACCCGCGTCATTCAAATTTTGTATATAATGTGTATAATGTGTAATGTAAGTAATGTAAATAGTTGTAGATAACTTAGATTTTCTTGTGGCTTTAGGTGAATTGCTCGCCTGCAGGTGTGTCCTTTTCGCCTCGCAATTCAGGGGGCAATATAAAGGCATATTTGCATGCCGAGCGTGAGTTTCCTCGGAAACGCGAAATAATAATTAAATAAATAATCAGTGACAAATAAATAAAGCCTATGGCACACAACTGCAGCGCAGTGTCGCTGATAAAACAAAAGCACAATTACGTTACTCTTATGTTTGATTAAGAAAGGGAGAGCCCTGGTTGAAGTGGTGCGAGAAGCACGTATTTTATTTCATTGTCTGGCACACTGCCATATTTCATGTTATAGAAGAATACTGCGAGTTGCAACCACACTAGGCACTCGATTCTGTAAAGAATTTATATTTACAAAAGTAAGTAGGATTATGAACTGTAGGCTTATTCATTGAATATATCTGATTTAACTAACTGTGTAACTTTTTTATGTTTAGTAGACAATCACCTCTGTACGACGTATTGGCATGGCTGGCAAAGTATTGTAATATTGAGATTTAGATTATGAGTCCGCACTTACCGCAGCAATCTTTGGAAACGATTTAATTACGAAGTCCGATTATTCAGTTTTATTTCACGGTCAACTACGAGTAACATTGCCTTTACGAGAAAGCCATTGTCAAGCGTCTGATATCGAATAATTAAACGTCCACGTTCCAGATAAGCTAATACAATTGCAATCACAATCACCATCATACAGATAGAATAATCAATATCTAAATAACAATATATTTTTATTTATTTATTTTATTTATTTTATACCTTTTGTATTAAATTCGGATGCAATTTCGGTGTTTCATCGTCAATAAGAAGGTCCAAGGGATACAGTAAACCTTAAGTGAAGAATCGGAATCTAAAACTGGACTCGCAATAGAGGTTCAAATCATAGAATGTTAGAGAGTCAGTCCTCTCTTACTTAAGTCGGCATTGTGCCTTTTGTATTAAATTCGGATGCAATTTCTGTGTTTCATCGTCAATAAGAAGGTCGAAGGGATACAGTAAACCTGAAGTGAAGCATCAGAATCTAAAACTGGACTCACAGGAGAGGTTCAAAACATAGAAAGTTAGAGTGGCACTCCTCTTGTATTTAAGTCGGTATTGTGCCATTTGTATTAAACTCGGATGCAATTTCTGTGTTTCATCGACAATAAGAAAGTCCAAGGGATACAGTAAACCTGAAGTGAAGCATCGGAATCTAAAACTGGACTCTCAGGAGAGGTTCAAATCATAGAAAGTTAGAATGTCAGTCCTCTTGTACTTAAGTCGGCATTGTGCCTTTTGTATTAAATTCGGGTACAATTTCTGCGTTTCATCGTCAATAAGAAGGTGCAAGGTATACAGGAAACCTGAAGTGAAGCATCGGAATCTAAAACTGGACTCACAGGAGAAGTACAAATCATAGAAAGTGAGAGTGTCAGACCTCTTGTACTTAAGTCGACATTGTGCCATTTGTATTAAATTCGGATGCAAAATCTGTGTTTCATCGTTAATAAGAAGGTCCAAGGGATACAGTATACCCGAAGTAAAGCATCGGAATCTAAAACTGGACTCACAGGAAAGGTTCAAATCATAGAAGTTTAGAGTGTCAGTCCTCTTGTACTTAAGTCGGCATTGTGAATTTTGTATTAAATTCGGATGCAAACTCTGTGTTTCATCGTCAATAAGAAGGTCCAAGAGATACAGTACACCTGAAGTGACGCATCGGAATCTAAAACTGGACTCACAGGAGAGGTTCAAATCATAGAAAGTGAGAGTGTCAGTCCTCTTCTACTTAGGTCGGCATTGTACATTTTGAATTTAATTCCGATGCGATTTCTGTATTTTATCGTCAATAAGAAGGTCCAAGGGATACGGTAAACCTGAAGTGAAGCATCGGAATCTAAAACTGATCTCACAGGAGAGGTTCGAATCATAGAAAGTGAGAGTGTCAGCCCTCTTGTATTTAAGTCTGCATTGTGCCGTTTGTATTAAATTCGGATGCATTTTCTGTGTTTCATCGTCAATTAGAAGGTCCAAGGGAATACAGTCAACCTGAAGTGAAGCATTGGAATCTAAAACTGGACTCACAGGAGAGGTTCAAATCATAGAAAGTTAGAGCGTCAGTCCTCTTGTACTTAAGTCGGCATTGTGCCATTTGTATTAAATTAGGATGCAATTTCTGTGTTTTATCGTCTATAAGAAGGTCCAAGGGATACAGTAAACCTGAAGTGAAGCATCGGAATCTAAATCTGACCTCACAGGAGAGGTTCAAATCATAGAAAGTTAGAGTGTCAGTCCTCTTGTACTTAAGTCAGCATTGTGCCTTTTGAATTTAATTCCGATGCAATTTCGGTGGTTCATCGTCAACAAGAAAGTCCAAGGGATACAGTAAACCTGAAGTGAAGCATCGGAATCTAAAACTGGACTCTCAGGAGAGGTTCAAATCATAGAAAGTTAGAATGTCAGTCCTCTTGTACTTAAGTCGGCATTGTACTTTTGTATTAAATTCGGATGCAAACTCTGTGTTTCATTGTCAATAAGAAGGTCCAAGGGATAGAGTAAAACTGAAGTGAAGCATCGGAATCTAAACCTGGACTCACAGGAGAGGTTCAAATCATAGAAAGTGAGAGTGTCAGTCCTCTTGTACTTAGGTCGGCATTGTGCCTTTTGAATTTAATTCCGATGCAATTTCTGTGTTTCACCGTCAATAAGAAGGTGCAAGGTATACAGTAAACCTGAAGTGAAGCATCGGATTCTAAAACTGGACTCACAGAAGAGGTTCAAATCATAGAAAGTGAGAGTGTTAGTCCTCTTCTACTTAGGTCGGCATTGTGCCTTTTGAATTTAATTCCGATGCAATGTCTGTGTTTCATCGCCAATAAGAACGTCCAAGGGATACAGTAAACCTGAAGTGAAGCTTCGGAATCTAAAACTGGACTCACAGGAGAGATTCAAATCATAGAAAGTTAGAGTGTCACTCCTCTTGTACTTAAGTCGGTATTGTGCCTTTATAAAGGCACATTTGCATGCCGAGAGTGAATTTCCTCGGAAACGCGTAATAATAATTAAATAAATAATCAGTGACAATTAAATAAAGCCTATGGCACACAGCTGCAGCACTGTGTCGCTGATAAAACAAAAGCACAATTACGTTACTCTTATGTTTGATTAAGAAAGGGAGAGCTCTGGTTGAAGTGGTGCGAGAATTACGTATTTTATTTTATTGTCTGGCACACCGCCATATTTCATGTTATAGAAGAATACTGCGAGTTGCAACCACACTAGGCCCTCGATTCTGTAAAGAATTTATATTTATAAAAGTAAGTAGGATTATGAACTGTAGGCTTATTCATTGAATATATCTGATTTAACTAACTGTGTAACTTTTTTATGTTTAGTAGACAATCACCTCTGTACGACGTATTGGCATGGCTGGCAAATTATTGTAATATTGAGATTTAGATTATGAGTCCGCACCTACCGCAGCAGTCTTTGGAAACGATTTAATTACGAAGTACGATTATTCAGTTTTATTTCACGGTCAACTACGAGTAACATTGCCTTTACGAGAAAGCCATTGTCAAGCGTCTGATATCGAATAATTAAACGTCCACGTTCCAGATAAGCTAATACAATTGCAATCACAATCACCATCATACAGGTAGAATAATCAATATCTAAATAACAATATATTTTTATTTATTTATTTTATTTATTTTATATTGGCGACCGTGGCAGGACTTGTTATTTTGTCATTTGTTACATTGTTCTCTTTGTTTCATGTAAAAAATCAACTTTCTGGACCTGGATGTCAATGTATGAGAGATAACAAAATCTGAAGATATTTTCCAATTCTGAAATTTTGCGGGAAGACCCAATGAAACTTCCAGCAAAATAAGGTAAGACGCAGCATCTTTGCATTGGTAGGCTTGACCAGACGTATAATTCAGTGTATTAGCTTTTCAGTAAATTCTGTAGTGTTTCTTTTCCGCATAACAGTTTCAGTGATAAATTTCATTCTCAGTACTTTTCCCTAAACAATAACCTATGCAACAATACCAATACACGAGTGTACAATATGGCCGACTTCTGTACGATATCATGTAACATGGCCAGCAGCCATTACCAATAATCTCAAATTCAGTTTATATTTTTAAATTAACAGACAGTCGTTGTTGCTACGAGCGATTTATGCTCAACTACATTTTATTTTAAAATCAGTGTAAAAAATTTTTTTGAAACATATATCACGTGTGGCATGGTAATAACTAGAAAACAATACGCAAAAATGGAACAGCGAGGACGTATTATTCAGACGCAATCCGACTCGGATGTGAGACAAGTGTTAGAAAATGACTTTACGAGAGCAACCGGTAGTGACGATTCATCAAATATTGACGCAAGTGTTGACGAAAATTTTGACGATAGGCCGTCCACTACAAAAATTTCAAAATCTCAATCAGAGCCCATGTTAATGCATGACGTCACGTCTAATGACGCGGCGGGGGCAGAGACCTTGCAAACGGTAAACATTGCCGACATGTTACAAATGCTAATGAAACAAAACGCCGAAAACATGGCAACCTTAAAAGAACAGTTAAAAACACAAAATGACGAAATCAAATCTGATCTCATAGCAATCAAGGTAGGTAATGACACTTTATGTAAGCGTGTGGCACTTATAGACGCCACACTGACCAAACAGATGACCGAACACAGTACTAAATTTTCCCAGATCAATACGAGACAAGAAAAGACTACAACTGACGTAGCACTTTTACAGACACAAGTAAAAAACCTTAATGTCACGTGTGAAGTTCTTACTGAACAAATTCAAACATATCCTTCAGTACATGACAATCTTGAAAAACGAATTACTGACGTGCAGAATAAATTTGACGATGTCGAACAACACCTGACTGACATCTTACAATCAGATGCCACAGCTCATTTTCAAAATATTAATAAAGAATTTCATGATTGGGTTGAGAACAAAGACAAACATTTTGATAGATGCTTACGTGAAAATTTACCAACAATTGTGCACGACTCCGTAGCGCAATACATTACTAATAACAAACAGCTGATCAGTGACGCAGTACAATCCGTCACTGCTCCCATGAGACAATTCACCGATCAACTACAGTCTGAATGTAACGAAAATATCAGTCAAAATGTACAGTTCAGAAACCAATATACATTCGAGTATGATACACATATTCCGCACACGACAAATACACAAGAACAAAACACACCACGACTACAACACATACCACGATGTGGAAACACAAACACAAGCTATTATCATGGTAAACCACAGCAACATTATCGTAATTACTCGCCAGCTGAACATACCAGTAATTACAGTGGAATAAATCCATATCACAATGCGAAGGAAGATGAAAGCTTAATGAAACATCGATAATATCCCAGCAAAACCGCTAAAGAGGATGCAAATATCTGCAATTCATGTAATCAAATGTGACACAATGTAATAACCTATAGCGATGTAATGATGATGTAAACATGTTTATGTGCAACTATATTATGTTTATGCTAAGAAAATATGTGACGTGTGTATGTATAATTACTTATTTTTTTAACTGATGTATAGTGCAACTGTTACTATGTAAAAATTTGAACAAAACGAGTGCCAAAAAGACACTGCATAGTGAAGCACTGTTCACAGACATTAACGAACATTACTAACTCTGCAACTACGCGGAAACCTATGTGAAAGAAACTGTTAATTCCATTCATTATGCAGCGTATCTACGTGAACGCGATGAACGATTTCCTTGATTAATAACTACGAACATTTAGGTGAGCTATATTCAGCAAAAAACTGAAAATGTAAGTGCATAATTCGTGCATCGTCTAGTGATATTACTACCGTACCCAACTTCAAGATGTTAACTGGATTAAATGGACACCAAGTGCCTGTCCAGGAAACAACACGACGGGTGGAAGAATTTTGGTTGGAACTTCAGGGAATGAAATGTTCTCGAAATGTGACGGACACTCTTACCTGGACTGTCCAAGGATCGACGCCAGCTATGTGCCGTCCGAGGTTCTGCAACCAAGCTTCCATGGAATGTAAAAACGAACTGCACGTGGACCAATTACTCGACGGGTCACGTCTGATCTGTAATAAGCAATGCTTTTAGTCACAACCAACTGCACCACTACGACTATAATGGAAATGAGAAATGGACACGCTTATGTATTAATCACGTTGTTATACAACGATGTTACTGTGATCAAAAAACTTTACCACGACGATACTAACCTGTAAAAAATTATTGTGCAGCGGCTGAATATGAACTGTAATAACGACACGATGTGTATAGGTCAACGCACCTGAAAAATACGGACATTTTTCTTTGAAGTATTTCAAAACAATACTATGTAACTAAGAACGTTCAACAATCTAAGTTGTATTGTGTTATAACAAATATTGTAAATTTAAAACTAAGTTACCTGTCATAGAATGTAGTCTTCATATGTAATCTTGGTTGAATATTTTCTTTGTGCAACGACTGAAAAACGCGCGCACACGAACAATATGATCTGCAATACTGTGCCGCGTGATCTAACTGTACGATATAACGGCAGTGCCACAGTTACACAGACGCTTCTGCGCATGCGCGCACTCTATCTGCCAACATTAGAACTTTTACGGCGCACCCGCGTCATTCAAATTTTGTATATAATGTGTATAATGTGTAATGTAAGTCATGTAAATTGTTGTAGATAACTTAGATTTTCCTGTGCCTTTAGGTGAATTGCTCGCCTGCAGGTGTGTCCTTTTCGCCTCGCAATTCAGGGGGCAATATAAAGGCATATTTGCATGCCGAGCGTGAGTTTCCTCGGAAACGCGAAATAATAATTAAATAAATAATCAGTGACAAATAAATAAAGCCTATGGCACACAACTGCAGCGCTGTGTCGCTGATAAAACAAAGGCACAATTACGTTACTCTTGTGTTTGATTAAGAAAGGGAGAGCTCTGGTTGAAGTGGTGCGAGAAGCACGTATTTTATTTCATTGTCTGGCACACCGCCATATTTCATGTTATAGAAGAATACTGCGAGTTGCAACCACACTAGGCACTCGATTCTGTAAAGAATTTATATTTATAAAAGTAAGTAGGATTATGAACTGTAGGCTTATTCATTGAATATATCTGATTTAATTAACTGTGTAACTTTTTTATGTTTAGTAGACATCACCTCTGTACGACGTATTGGCATGGCTGGCAAATTATTGTAATATTGAGATTTAGATTAAGAGTCCGCACCTACCGCAGCAGTCTTTGGAAACGATTTAATTACGAAGTACGATTATTCAGTTTTATTTCACGGTCAACTACGAGTAACATTGCCTTTACGAGAAAGCCATTGTCAAGCGTCTGATATCGAATAATTAAACGTCCACGTTCCAGATAAGCTAATACAATTGCAATCACAATCACCATCATACAGGTAGAATAATCAATATCTAAATAACAATATATTTTTATTTATTTATTTTATTTATTTTATACCTTTTGTATTAAATTCGGATGCAATTTCGGTGTTTCATCGTCAATAAGAAGGTCCAAGGGATACAGTAAACCTTAAGTGAAGAATCGGAATCAAAAACTGGACTCGCAATAGAGGTTCAAATCATAGAATGTTAGAGTGTCAGTCCTCTTTTACATAAGTCGGCATTGTGCCTTTTGTATTAAATTCGGATGCAAACTCTGTGTTTCATCGTCAATAAGAAGGTCCAAGGGATACAGTAAACCTCAAGTGAAGCATCAGAATCTAAAACTGGACTCACAGGAGAGGTTCAAAACATAGAAAGTTACAGGGTCGGTCCTCTTTTACTTAAGTCGGCATTGTGCCATTTGTATTAAATTCCGTTGCAATTTCTGTGTTTCATCGTCAATCAGAAGTTGCAAAGTATACAGTAAACCCGAAGTGAAGCATCGGAATCTAAAACTGGACTCACAGGAGGGATTCAAATCATAGAAAGTGAGAGTGTCAGTCCTCTTGTACTTAAGTCGGTATTGTGCCTTTTGTATTAAACTCGGATGCAATTTCTGTGTTTCATCGACAATAAGAAAGTCCAAGGGATACAGTAAACCTGAAGTGAAGCATGGGAATCTAAAACTGGACTCTCAGGAGAGGTTCAAATCATAGAAAGTTAGAATGTCAGTCCTATTGTACTGAAGCCGGCATTGTGCCTTTTGTATTAAATTCGGATACAATTTCTGTGTTTCATCGTCAATAAGAAGGTCCAAGGGATACAGTAAACCATAAGTGAAGCATCGGAATCTAAAACTGGACTCACAGGAGAGGTACAAATCATAGAAAGTGAGAGTGTCAGTCCTCTTGTACTTAAGTCGACATTGTGCCATTTGTATTAAATTCGGATGCAATTTCTGTGTTTCATCGTTAATAAGAAGGTCCAAGGGATACAGTATACCCGAAGTGAAGCATCGGAATCTAAAACTGGACTCACAGAAGAGGTTCAAATCATAGAAAGTTAGAGTGTCAGTCCTCTTATACTTAAGTCGGCATTGTGATTTTTGTATTACATTCGGATGCAAACTCTGTGTTTCATCGTCAATAAGAAGGTCCAAGGGATACAGTAAACCTGAAGTGAAGCATCGGAATCTAGAACTGGACTCACAGGAGAGGTCCAAATCATAGAAAGTGAGAGTGTCAGTCCTCTTCTACTTAGGTCGACATTGTACATTTTGAATTTAATTCCGATGCGATTTCTGTGTTTTATCGTCAATAAGAAGGTCCAAGGGATACGGTAAACCTGAAGTGAAGCATCGGAATCTAAAACTGATCTCACAGGAGAGGTTCGAAACATAGTAAGTGAGAGTGTCAGCCCTCTTGTACTTAAGTCGGCATTGTGCCATTTGAATTTAATTCCGATGCAATTTCGGTGGTTCATCGTCAACAAGAAAGTCCAAGGGATACAGTAAACCTGAAGTGAAGCAATGGAATCTAAAACTGGACTCTCAGAAGAGGTTCAAATCATAGGAAGTTAGAATGTCAGTCCTCTTGTACTTAAGTCGGCATTGTGCCATTTGTATTAAATTCGGATGCAATTTCTGTGTTTTATCGTCTATAAGAAGGTCCAAGGGATACAGTAAACCTGAAGTGAAGCATCGGGATCTAAATCTGACCTCACAGGAGGGGTACAATTCATAGAAAGTTAGAGTATCAGTCCTCTTGTACTTAAGTCGGCATTGTGCCTTTTCAATTTAATTTCGATGCAATTTCTGTGGTTCATCGTCAATAAGAAGGTCCAAGGGATACAGTAAACCTGAAGTGAACATCGGAATCTAAACCGGGACTCACAGGAGAGGTTCAAATCATAGAAAGTTAGAGTGTCACTCCTCTTGCACTTAAGTCGGCATTGTGCTTTTTGTATTAAATTCCGATGCAATTTCTGTGTTTCATCGTCAATCAGAAGTTGCAAGGTATACAGTAAACCCGAAGTGAAGCATCGGAATCTAAAACTGGACTCACAGGAGGGATTCAAATCATAGAAAGTGAGAGTGTCAGTCCTCTTGTACTTAAGTCGGTATTGTGCCTTTTGTATTAAACTCGGATGCAATTTCTGTGTTTCATCGACAATAAGAAAGTCCAAGGGATACAGTAAACCTGAAGTGAAGCATGGGAATCTAAAACTGGACTCTCAGGAGAGGTTCAAATCATAGAAAGTTAGAATGTCAGTCCTATTGTACTGAAGCCGGCATTGTGCCTTTTGTATTAAATTCGGATACAATTTCTGTGTTTCATCGTCAATAAGAAGGTCCAAGGGATACAGTAAACCATAAGTGAAGCATCGGAATCTAAAACTGGACTCACAGGAGAGGTACAAATCATAGAAAGTGAGAGTGTCAGTCCTCTTGTACTTAAGTCGACATTGTGCCATTTGTATTAAATTCGGATGCAATTTCTGTGTTTCATCGTTAATAAGAAGGTCCAAGGGATACAGTATACCCGAAGTGAAGCATCGGAATCTAAAACTGGACTCACAGAAGAGGTTCAAATCATAGAAAGTTAGAGTGTCAGTCCTCTTATACTTAAGTCGGCATTGTGATTTTTGTATTACATTCGGATGCAAACTCTGTGTTTCATCGTCAATAAGAAGGTCCAAGGGATACAGTAAACCTGAAGTGAAGCATCGGAATCTAGAACTGGACTCACAGGAGAGGTCCAAATCATAGAAAGTGAGAGTGTCAGTCCTCTTCTACTTAGGTCGACATTGTACATTTTGAATTTAATTCCGATGCGATTTCTGTGTTTTATCGTCAATAAGAAGGTCCAAGGGATACGGTAAACCTGAAGTGAAGCATCGGAATCTAAAACTGATCTCACAGGAGAGGTTCGAAACATAGTAAGTGAGAGTGTCAGCCCTCTTGTACTTAAGTCGGCATTGTGCCATTTGAATTTAATTCCGATGCAATTTCGGTGGTTCATCGTCAACAAGAAAGTCCAAGGGATACAGTAAACCTGAAGTGAAGCAATGGAATCTAAAACTGGACTCTCAGAAGAGGTTCAAATCATAGGAAGTTAGAATGTCAGTCCTCTTGTACTTAAGTCGGCATTGTGCCATTTGTATTAAATTCGGATGCAATTTCTGTGTTTTATCGTCTATAAGAAGGTCCAAGGGATACAGTAAACCTGAAGTGAAGCATCGGGATCTAAATCTGACCTCACAGGAGGGGTACAATTCATAGAAAGTTAGAGTATCAGTCCTCTTGTACTTAAGTCGGCATTGTGCCTTTTCAATTTAATTTCGATGCAATTTCTGTGGTTCATCGTCAATAAGAAGGTCCAAGGGATACAGTAAACCTGAAGTGAACATCGGAATCTAAACCGGGACTCACAGGAGAGGTTCAAATCATAGAAAGTTAGAGTGTCACTCCTCTTGCACTTAAGTCGGTATTGTGCTATTGTATTAAATTCGGATGCAATTTCGGTGTTTCATCGTCAATAAGAATGTCCAAGGGATACAGTAAACCTTAAGTGAAGCATCGGAATCTAAACCGGGACTCACAGGAGAGGTTCAAATCATAGAAAGTTAGAGTGTCACTCCTCTTGCACTTAAGTCGGCATTGTGCTTTTTGTATTAAATTCCGATGCAATTTCTGTGTTTCATCGTCAATCAGAAGTTGCAAGGTATACAGTAAACCCGAAGTGAAGCATCGGAATCTAAAACTGGACTCACAGGAGGGATTCAAATCACAGAAAGTGAGAGTGTCAGTCCTCTTGTACTTAAGTCGGCATTGTGCCATTTGTATTAAATTCGAATGCAATTTCTGTGTTTCATCGTCAGTAAGATTGTCCAAAATCTGCAGTAAACCTGAAGTGAAGCATCGGAATCTAAAACTGGACTCACAGGAGAGGTTGAATCATAGAAAGTTAGAGTGTCACTCCTCTTGTACTTAAGTCGGTATTGTGCCATTTGTATTAAACTCGGATGCAATTTCTGTATTTCATAGACAATAAGAAAGTCCAAGGGATACAGTAAACCAGAAGTGAAGCATCGGAATCTAAGACTGGACTCTCAGGAGAGGTTCAAATCATAGAAAGTTCGAATGTCAGTCCTCCTGTACTTAAGTCGGCATTGTACCTTTTGTATTAAATTCTGATACAATTTCTGTGTTTCATCGTCAATAAGAAGGTGCAAGGTATACAGGAAACCTGAAGTGAAGCATCGGAATCTAAAACTGGACTCATAGGAGAGGTACAAATCATAGAAAGGTGAGAGTGTCAGTCCTCTTGTACTAAAGTCGACATTGTGCCATTTGTATTAAATTCTGATGCAATTTCTGTGTTTCATCGTTATTAAGAAGGTCCAAGGTATACAGTATACCTGAAGTGAAGCATCGGAATCTAAATCTGGACTCACAGGAGAGGTTCAAATCATAGAAAGTTAGAGTGTCAGTCCTCTTCTACTTAGGTCGGCATTGTACATTTTGAATTTAATTCCGATGCGATTTCTGTGTTTTATCGTCAATAAGAAGTGCCAAGGGATACGGTAAACCTGAAGTGAAGCATCGGAAACTAAAACTGATCTCACAGGAGAGGTTCGAATCATAGAAAGTGAGAGTGTCAGCCCTCTTGTACTTAAGTCGGCATTGTGCCGTTTGTACTAAATTCGGATGCATTTTCTGTGCTTCTACGTCAATAAGAAGGTCCAAGTGATACAGTCAACCTGAAGTGAAGCATCAGGATCTAAAACTGCACTCACAGGAGAGGTTCAAATCATAGAAAGTGATAGTGTCAGTCCTCTTGTACTTAAGTCGGCATTGTGCCATTTGTATTAAATTCGGATGCAATTTCTGTGTTTTATCGTCTACAAGAAGGTCCAAGGGATACAGTAAACCTGAAGTGAAGCATCGGAATCTAAATCTGACCTCACAGGAGAGGTTCAAATCATAGAAAGTTAGAGTGTCAGTCCTCTTGTACTTAAGTCGGCATTGTACATTTTGTATTAAATTCGGATGCAAACTCTGTGTTTCATCGTCAATTGGAAGGTCCAAGAGATACAGTAAACCTGAAGTGAAGCATCGGATTCTAAAACTGGACTCACAGGAGAGGTTCAAATCATAGAAAGTGAGAGTGTCAGTCCTCTTGTACTTAGGTCGGCATTGTGCCTTTTGAATTTAATTCCGATGCAATTTCTGTGTCTCATCGTCAATAAGAAGGTGCCAGGTATACAGTAAACCTGAAGTGAAGCATCGGAATCTAAAACTGGACTCACAGAAGAGGTTCAAATTATAGAAAGTGAGAGTGTTAGTCCTCTTTTACTTAGGTCGGCATTGTGCCTTTTGAATTTAATTCCGATGCAATGTCTGTGTTTCATCGCCAATAAGAACGTCTAAGGGATACAGTAAACCTGAAGTGAAGCATCGGAATCTAAAACTGGACTCACAGGAGAGATTCAAATCATAGAATGTTAGAGTGTCACTCCTCTTGTACTTAAGTCGGTTTTGTGCCTTTTGTATTAAATTGGGATGCATTTTCTGCGTTTCATCATCAATCAGAAGTGCAAGGTATACAGTAAACCCGAAGTGAAGCATCGGAATCTAAATCTGACTTCACAGGAGAGGTTCAAATCATAGAAAGTTAGAGAATCAGTCCTCTTGTACTTAAGTCGGCATTGTGCCTTTTGAATTTAATTCCGATGCAATTTCGGTGGTTCATCGTCAATAAGAAGGTCCAGGGGATACAGTGAACCTGAAGTGAAGCATCGGAATCTAAAACTGGACTCACAGGAGAGGTTCAAATCATAGAAAGTGATACTGTCAGTCCTCTTGTACTTAAGTCGCCATTGTGATTTTTGTAATAAATTCGGATGCAATATCTGTGTTTCATCGTCAAAAAGAAGGTCCAAGTGATACAGTAAACCTGAAGTGAAGCATCGGAATCTAAACCTTGACTCACAGGAGAGGTTCAAATCATAGAAAGTTAGAGCGTCAGTCCTCTTATACTTAAGTCGGCATTGTACCTTTTATTATTAAATTCGAATGCAAACTCTGTGTTTCATCGTCAATTACGATTTCCAAGGGATACAGTAAACCTGAAGTGAAGCATCGGAATCTAAAACTGGACTCACAGGAGAGGTTCAAATCATAGAAAATGAGAGTGTCAGTCCTCTTGTACTTAGGTCGGCATTGTGCTTTTTGAATTTATTCCGATGCAATTTCTGTGTTTCATCGTCAATAAGAAAGTGCAAGGTATACAGTAAACCTGAAGTGAAGCATCGGAATCTAAAACTGGACTCACAGAAGAGATTCAAATCATAGAAAGTGAGAGTGTTAATCCTCTTCTACTTAGGTCGGCATTGTGAATTTTTTATTAAATTCGGATGCAATTTCGGTTTTTCATCGTCAATAAGAAGGTCCAAGGGATACAGTAAAACTTAAGTGAAGCATCAGAATCTAAAACTGGACTCGCAATAGAGGTTCAAATCATAGAATGTTAGAGTGTCAGTCCTCTTTTACTTAAGTCGGCATTGTGCCTTTTGTATTAAATTCGGATGCAATTACTGTGTTTCATCGTCAATTAGAAGGTCGAAAGGATACAGTTAACCTAGGGTGAAGCATCAGAATCTAAAACTGGACTCACAGGAGAGGTTCAATTCATAGAAAGTTAGAGGGTCTGTCCTCTTTTACTTAAGTCGGCATTGTGCATTTGGTATTAAATTCCGATGCAATTTCTGTGTTTCATCGTCAATCAGAAGTTGCAAGGTATACAATAAACCCGAAGTGAAGCATTGGAATCTAAAACTGGTCTCACAGGAGGGACTCAAATCATAGAACGTGAGAGTGTCAGTCCTCTTGAACTTAAGTCTGCATTGTGCCATTTGTATTAAATTCGGATGCAATTTCTGTGTTTCATCGTCAATAAGAAGGTCCAAGGTGTACAGTAAACCTGAAGTGAAGCATCGGAATCTAAAACTGGACTCACAGAAGACGTTCAAATCATGGAAAGTGAGAGTGTTAGTCCTCTTCTACTTAGGTCGGCATTGTGCCTTTTGAATTTAATTCCGATGCAATGTCTGTGTTTCATCGCCAATAAGAATGTCCAAGGGATACAGTAATCCTGAAGTGAAGCATCGGAATCTAAAACTGGACTCGCAGTAGAGTTTCAAATCATAGAAAGTTAGAATGTCAGTCCTCTTGTACTTAAGTCGGCATTGAGCCTTTTGTATTAAAATCGAATACAATTTCTGTGTTTCATCGTCAATAAGAAGGTGCAAGGTATACAGTAAACCTTCAGTAAATCATCGGAATCTAAAACTGGACTCGCAATAGAGGTTCAAATCATAGAATGTTAATGTGTCAGTCCTCTTGTACTTAAGTCGGCATTGTACCTTTTGTATTAAATTCGGATGCAAAGTCTGTGTTTCATCGTCAATTAGAAGGTCCAAGGGATACAGTAAAGCTGAAGTGAAGCATCGGAATCTGAAACTGGACTCACAGAAGAGGTTCAAATCATAGAAAGTGAGAGTGTTAGTCCTCTTCTACTTAGGTCGGCATTGTGCATTTTAAATTTAATTCCGATGCAATTTCTGTGTTTCATCGTCAATAAGAAGGTCGAAGGGATACAGTAAACCTGAAGTGAAGCATCAGAATCTAAAACTGGACTCACAGGAGAGGTTCAAATCATAGAAGGTTAGAGTGTCAGTCCTGTTGTACTTAAGTCGGCATTGTGCCTTTTGAATTTAATTTCGATGCAATTTCTGTGTTTCATCGTCAATACGAAGGTCCAAGGTATACAGTAAACTTGAAGTGAAGCATCGGAATCTAAAACTGGACTCACAGGAGCGGTTCAAATCATAGAAAGTGAGGGTGTCAGTCCTCTTGTACTTAGGTCGGCATTGTGTCTTTTGAATTTAATTCCGATGCAATTTCTGTGTTTCATCGTCAATAAGAAGGTGCAAGGTATACAGTAAACCTGAAGTGAAGCATCGGAATCTAAAACTGGACTCACAGAAGAGGTTCAAATCATAGAAAGTGAGAGTGTTAGTCCTCTTCTACTAAGGTCGGCATTGTGCCTTTTGAATTTAATTCCGATGCAATGTCTGTGTTTCATCGCCAATAAGAACATCCAAGGGATACAGTAAACCTGAAGTGAAGCATCGGAATCTAAAACTGGACTCACAGGAGAGATTCAAATCATAGAAAGTTAGAGTGTCACTCCTCTTGTACTTAAGTCGGTATTGTGCCTTTTGTATTGAATTCGGATGCAATTTCTGTGTTTCATCGTCAATAAGAAGGTCGAAGGGATACAGTAAACCTAAGGTGAAGCATCAGAATCTAAAACTGGACTCACAGGAGAGGTTCAAATCATAGAAAGTTAGAGGGTCTGTCCTCTTTTACTTAAGTCGGCATTGTGCATTTTGTTTTAAATTCCGATGCAATTTCTGTGTATCATCGTCAATCAGAAGTTGCAAGGTATACAATAAACCCGAAGTGAAGCATTGGAATCTAAAACTGGACTCACAGGAGGGACTCAAATCATAGAACGTGAGAGTGTCAGTCCTCTTGTACTTAAGTCGGCATTGTGCCATTTGTATTAAATTCGGATGCAATTTTTGTGTTTCATCGTCAATAATAAGGTCCAAGGTATACAGTAAACCTGAAGTGAAGCATCGGAATCTAAAACTGGACTCACAGAAGAGGTTCAAATCATAGAAAGTGAGAGTGTTAGTCCTTTTCTACTTAGGTCGGCATTGTGCCTTTTGAATTTAATTCCGATGCAATGTCTGTGTTTCATCGCCAATAAGAACGTCCAAGGGATACAGTAATCCTGAAAAGAAGCATCGGAATCTAAAACTGGACTCACAGGAGAGATTCAAATCATAGAAAGTTAGAATGTCAGTCCTCTTGTACTTAAGTCGGCATTGAGCCTTTTGTATTAATATCGGATACAATTTCTGTGTTTCATCGTCAATAAGAAGGTGCAAGGTATACAGTAAACCTTCAGTGAATCATCGGAATCTAAAACTGGACTCGCAATACAGGTTCAAATCATAGAATGTTAAAGTGTCAGTCCTCTTGTACTTAAGTCGGCATTGTACCTTTTGTATTAAATTCGGATGCAAAGTCTGTGTTTCATCGTCAATTAGAAGGTCCAAGGGATACAGTAAAGCTGAAGTGAAGCATTGGAATCTAAAACTGGACTCACAGGAGAGGTTCAAATCATAGAAAGTTAGAGTGTCAGGCCTCTTTTACTTACGTCGGCATTGTGCCTTTTGTATTAAATTCCCATGCAATTTCTATGTTTCATCGTCAATAAGAAGGTGCAAGGTATACAGTAAACCTGAAGTGTAGCATCGGTATTTAAAACTGGACTCACAGGAGAGGCTCAAATCATAGAAAGTTAGAGTGTCAGTCTTCTTGTACTTAAGTCGGCATTGTGCCATTTGTATTAAATTCGGATGCAATTCCTGTGTTTCATAGTCGTTAAGAAGGTCCAAGGGATACACTAAGCCTGAAGTGAAACATCGCAATCTAAAACTGGACTCACAGGAGAGGTTCAAATCATAGAAAGTTAGAGTTTCACTCCTCTTGTACTTAAGTCGGTATTGTGCCTTTTGTATTAAATTCGGTTGCAATTTCTGTGTTTCATCGTCAATAAGAACGTCCAAGGGACACAGTAAACCTGAAGTGAAGCATCGGAATCAAAAACTGGACTCACAGTAGAGGTTCAAATCATAGAAAGTTAGAGTGTCTGTCCTCTTGTACTTACGTCGGCATTGTGCCTTTTGTATTAAATTCGGATGCAAACTCTGTGTTTCATCGTCAATAAGAAGGTCCAAGGGATACAGTAAACCTGAAGTGAAGCATCGGAATCTAAAACTGGACCTAAAGGAGAGGTTGAAATCATAGAAGGTTAGAGTGTCAGTCCTGTTGTACTTAAGTCGGCATTGTGCCTTTTGAATTTAGTTCGGATGCAATTTCTGTGTTTCATCGTCAATAAGAAGGTCCAAGGTATACAGTAAACCTGAAGTGAAGCATCGGAATCTAAAACTGGACTCACAGGAGAGGTTCAAATCATAGAAAGTGAGAGTGTTAGTCCTCTTCTACTTAGGTCGGCATTGTGCCTTTTGAATTTAATTCCGATGCAATGTCTGTGTTTCATCGCCAATATAAATGTCCAAGGGATACAGTAAACCTGAAGTGAAGCATCGGAATCTAAAACTGGACTCACAAAAGAGATTCAAATCATAGAAAGTTAGAATGTCAGTCCTCTTGTACTTAAGTCGGCATTGAGACTTTTGTATTAAAATCGGATACAATTTCTGTGTTTCATCGTGAATAAGAAGGTGCAAGGTTTACATTTAACCTTCAGTGAATCATCGGAATCTAAAACTGGACTCGCAATAGAGGTTCAAATCATAGAATGTTAAAGTGTCAGTCCTCTTGTACTTAAGTCGGCATTGTACCTTTTGTATTAAATTCGGATGCAAAGTCTGTGTTTCATCGTCAATTAGAAGGTCCAAGGGATACAGTAAAGCTGAAGTGAAGCATCAGAATCTAAAACTGGACTCACAGAAGAGGTTCAAATCATAGAAAGTGAGAGTGTTAGTCCTATTCTACTTAGGTCGGCATTGTGCATTTTGAATTTAATTCCGATGCAATTTCTGTGTTTCATCGTCAATAAGAAGGTCGAAGGGATACAGTAAACCTGAAGTGAAGCATCAGAATCTAAAACTGGACTCACAGGAGAGGTTCAAATCATAGAAAGTTAGAATGTCAGTCCTCTTGTACTTAAGTCGGCATTGTGCCTTTTGTATTAAATTCGGATACAATTTCTGTGTTTCATCGTCAATAAGAAGGTGCAAGGTATACAGTATACCTGAAGTGAAGCTTCGGAATCTAAAACTGGACTCACAGGAGAGGTTCAAATCATAGAAAGTTAGAGTGTCAGGCCTCTTTTACTTACGTCGGCATTGTGGCTTTAGTATTAAATTCCGATGCAATTTCTATGTTTCATCGTCAATATGAAGGTGCAAGGTATACAGTAAACCTGAAGTGAAGCATCGGTATTTAAAACTGGACTCACAGGAGAGGTTCAAATCATAGAAAGTTAGAGTTTCACTCCTCTTGTTCTTAAGTCGATATTGTGCCTTTTGTATTAAATTCGGATGCAATTTCTGTGTTTCATCGTCAATAAGAAGGTCCAAGGGACACAGTAAACCTGAAGTGAAGCATCAGAATCTAAAACTGGACTCACAGGAGAGGTTCAAATCATAGAAATTTAGAGGGTCGGTCCTCTTTTACTTAAGTCGGCATTGTGACTTTTGTTTTAAATTCCGATGCAATTTCTGTGTTTCATCGTCAATCAGAAGTTGCAAGGTATACAGTAAACCTGAAGTGAAGCATCGGAATCTAAAACTGGACTCACAGGAGAGGTTCAAATCATAGAAAGATAGAGTGTCACTCCTCTTGTACTTAAGTCGGTATTGTGCCATTTGTATTAATCTCGGATGCAATTTCTGTGTTTCATCGTCAATAAGAAGGTCCAAGATATACAGTAAACCTGAAGTGAAGCATCGGAATCTAAAACTGGACTCACAGGAGAGGTTCAAATCATAGAAAGTTAGAGTGTCACTCCTCTTGTACTTAAGTCGGTATTGTGACATTTTTATTAAACTCAAATGCAATTTCTGTGTTTCATCGACAATAAGATAGTCCAAGGGATACAGTAAACCAGAAGTGAAGCATCGGAATCTAAAACTGGACTCTTAGGAGAGGTTCAAATCATAGAAAGTTAGAATGTCACTCCTCTTGTACTTAAGTCGGTATTGTGCCATTTGCATTAAACTCGGATGCAATTTCTGTGTTTCATCGACAATAAGAAAGTCCAAGGGATACAGTAAACCAGAAGTGAAGCATCGGAATCTAAAACTGGACTCTCAAGAGAGGTTCAAATCATAGAAATTTAGAATGTCAGTCCTCTTGTACTTAAGTCGGCATTGTGCCTTTAGTATGAAATTCGGATACAAATTCTGTGTTTTATCGTCAATAAGAAGGTGCAAGGTATACAGGATACCTGAAGTGAAGCATCGGAATTAAAAACTGGTCTCACAGGAGAGGTACAAATCATAGAAAGTGAGAGTGTCAGTCCTCTTGTAGTTAAGTCGACATTGTGCCATTTGTATTAAATTCGGATGCAATTTCTGTGTTTCATCGTTAATAAGAAGGTCCAAGGGATACAGTATACCTGAAGTGAAGCATCGGAATCTAAAACTGGACTCACAGGAGAGGTTCAAATCATAGAAAGTTAGAGTGTCAGGCCTCTTTTACTTACGTCGGCATTGTGGCTTTTGGATTAAATTCCGATGCAATTTCTATGTTTCATCGTCAATAAGAAGGTGCAAGGTATACAGTAAACCTGAGGTGAAGCATCGGTATTTAAAACTGGACTCACAGGAGAGGTTCAAATCATAGAAAGTTAGAGTGTCAGTCCTCTTGTACTTAAGTCTGCATTGTGCCATTTGTATTAAATTCGGATGCAATTCCTGTGTTACATAGTCGTTTAGAAGGTCCAAGAGATACACTAAACCTAAAGTGAAACATCGGAATCTAAAACTGGACTCACAGGAGAGGTTCAAATCATAGAAAGTTAGATTGTCACTCCTCTTGTACTTAAGTCGGTATTGTGCCTTTTGTATTAAATTCGGATGCAATTTCTGTGTTTCATCGTCAATAAGAAAGTTCAAGGGACACAGTAAACCTGAAGTGAAGCATCGGAATCTAAAACTGGACTCACAGGAGAGATTCAAATCATAGAAAGTTATAGTGTCTGTCCTCTTGTACTTACGTCGGCATTGTGAATTTTGTATTAAATTCGGATGCAAACTCTGTGTTTCATCGTCAATAAGAAGGTCCAAGGGATACAGTAAACCTGAAGTGAAGCATCGGAATCTAAAACTGGACCTACAGGAGAGGTTGAAATCATAGAAGGTTAGAGTGTCAGTCCTGTTGTACTTAAGTCCGCATTGTGCCTTTTGAATTTAATTCGGATGCAATTTCTGTGTTTCATCGTCAATAAGAAGGTCCAAGGGATACAGTAAACCAGAAGTGAAGCATCGGAATCTAAAACTGGACTCACAGGAGAGGTTTAAATCATTGAAAGTGAGAGTGTCTGTCTTCTTTTACTTGAGTTGTCATTGTGCCTTTTGAATTTAATTCCGATGCAATTTCTGTGTTTCACCGTCAATAAGAAGGTGCAATGTATACAGTAACCCTAAAGTGAAGCATCGGAATCTAAAACGGGACTTACAGGAGAGGTTCAAATCACAGAAAGTTAGAATGTCAGTCCTTTTGTACTTAAGTCGGCATTGTGCCTTTTGTATTAAATTCGGATACAATTTCTGTGTTTCATCGTCAATAAGAATGTGCAAGGTATACAGGAAACCTGAAGTGAAGCATCGGAATCTAAAACTGGACTCACAGGAGAGGTACAAATCATAGAAAGTCAGAGTGTCAGTCCTCTTGTACTTAAGTCGACATTGTGCCATTTGTATTAAATTCGGATGCAATTTCTGTGTTTCATCGTTAATAAGAAGGTCCAAGGGATACAGTATACCTGAAGTGAAGCATCGGAATCTAAACCTGGACTCACAGGAGAGGTTCAAATCATATAAAAGTTAGAGTGTCAGGCCTCTTTTACTTACGTCGGCATTGTGGCTTTTGTATTAAATTCGGATGCAATTTCTGTGTTTCATCGTTAATAAGAAGGTCCAAGGGATACAGTAAACCTAAAGTGAAGCATCGGAATCTAAAACTGGACTCACAGGAGAGTTTCAAATCATAGAAAGTGAGAGTGTCAGTCTTCTTGTACTTAAGTCGGCATTGTGCGATTTGTATTAAATTCGGAAGCAATTTCTGTGTTTCATCCTCAATAAGAGTGTCCAAGAGGTAAAGTAAAGCTGAAGTGAAGCATCGGAATCTAAAACTGGACTCACAGGAGAGGTTCAAATCATAGAAAATGAGAGTGTCAGTCCTCTTGTACTTAAGTCGGCATTGTGACATTTGTATTATATTCGGATTCAATTTCTGTGTTTCATCGTCAATAAGAAGGTCCAAGGGTTACAGGAAACCTAAAGTGAAGCATCGGAATCAAAAACTGGACTCACAGGAGAGGTTCAAATCATAGAAAGTTGGAGTGTCAGTCCTCTTGTACTTAAGTCGGCATTGTGCCATTTGTGTTAAATTCGGATGCAATTTCTGTGTTTCATCGTCAATAAGAAGGTCCAAGGGATACAGTAAACCTTAAGTGAAGCATCAGAATCTAAAACTGGACTCACAGGAGAGGTTCAAATCATAGAGTGTTAGAGTGTCTCTCCTCTTGTACTTAAGTCGGAATTGTGCCTTTAGTATTAAATTCGGATGCAATTTCTGTGTTTCATCGTCAATAAGAAGGTCCAAGGGATACAGTAAACCTGAAGTGAAGCATCGGAATCTAAAACTGGACTCACAGGAGCGGTTCAAATCATAGAAAGTTAGAGTGTCTGTCCTCTTGTACTTACGTCGGCATTGTGCCTTTTGTATTAAATTAGGATGCAAACTCTGTGTTTCATCGTCAATAAGAAGGTCCAAGGGATACAGTAGACCTGAAGTGAAGCATCGGAAACTAAAACTGGACCTACAGGAGAGGTTGAAATCATAGAAGGTTAGAGTGTCAGTCCTGTTGTACTTAAGTCGGCATTGTTCCTTTTGATTTAATTCCGATGCAATTTCTGTGTTTCATCGTCAATAAGAAGGTCCAAGGGATACAGTAAACCTGAAGTGAAGCATCGGAATCTAAAACTGGACTCACAGGAGAGGTTCAAATCATAGAAAGTGAGAGTGTCTGTCCTCTTATACTTAAGTAGGCATTGTGCCTTCTGAATTAATTCCGATGCAATTTCTGTGTTTCATCGTCAATAAGAAGGTGCAAGGTATACTGTAGCCCTGAAGTGAAGCATCGGAATCGAAAACTCGACTTACAGGAGAGGTTCAAATCATAGAAAGTGAGAGTGCTCACAGGAGAGGTTCAAATCATAGAAAGTTAGAGGGTCTGTCCTCTTTTACTTAAGTCGGCATTGTGCCTTTTGTATTAAATTCCGATGATATTTCGGTGTTTCATCGTCAATCAGGAGGTGCAAGTTATACAGAAAACCCGAAGTGAAGCATCGGAATCTAAAACTGGACTCACAGGGGGGTTTCAAATCATAGAAAGTGAGAGTGTCAGTCCTCTTGTACGTAAGTAGGCATTGTGCCATTTGTATTAAATTCGGATGCAATTTCTGTGTTTCATCGTCAATAAGAAGGTCCAAGATATACAGTAAACCTGAAGTGAAGCATCGGAATCTAAAACTGGTCCTACATGAGATGTTGAAATCATAGAAGGTTAGAGTGTCAGTCCTGTTGTACTTAAGTCGGCATTGTGCCTTTTGAATTTAATTCCGATGCAATTTCTGTGTCTCATCGTCAATAAGAAGGTCCAAGGGATACAGTAAACCTGAAGTGAAGCATCGGAATCTAAAACTGGACTCACAGGAGAGGTTCAAATCATAGAAAGTGAGAGTGTCTGTCCTCTTTTACTTAAGTAGGCAATGTGCCTTTTGAATTTAATTCCTATGCAATTTCTGTGTTTCATCGTCAATAAGAAGGTGCAATGTATACAGTAACCCTGAAGTGAAGCATCGGAATCTAAAACTGGACTTACAGGAGAGGTTCAAATCATAGAAAGTTAGAATGTCAGTCCTCTTGTACTTAAGTCGGCATTGTGCCTTTTGAATTTAATTCCGATGCAATTTGTGTGTTTCATCGTCAATAAGAAGGTCCAAGGGATACAGTAAACCTAAAGTGAGGCATCGGAATCTAAAACTGGACTCACAGGAGTGGTTCAAATCATAGAAAGTGAGAGTGTCAGTCCACTTGTACTTAAGTCGGCATTGTGCGATTTGTATTAAATGCGGAGGCAATTTCTGTGTTTCATCCTCAATAAGAGTGTCCAAGGGGTAAAGTAAACCTGAAGGGAAGCATCGGAATCTAAAACTGGACTTACAGGAGAGGTTCAAATCATCGAAATTGAGAGTGTCAGTCCTCTTGTACTTAAGTCGGCATTGTGCCATTTGTATTAAATTCGGATGCAATTTCTGTGTTTCATCGTCAATAAGAAGGCCCAAGGGATACAGTAAACCTTAAGTGAAGCATCAGATTCTAAAACTGGACTCACAGGAGAGGTTCAAATCATAGAGAGTAAGAGTGTCACTCTTCTTGTACTTAAGTCGGTATTGTGCTTTTAGTATTAAATTCGGTTGCAATTTCTGTGTTTCATCGTCAATAAGAAGGTCCAAGGGATACATTAAACCTGAAGAGAACCATCGGAATCTAAAACTGGACTCACAGGAGAGGTTCAAATCATAGAAAGTTAGTGTGTCTGTCCTCTTGTACTTACGTCGGCATTGTGCCTTTTGTATGAAATACGGATGCAAACTCTGTGTTTCATAGTCAATAAGAAGGTCCAAGGGATACAGTAAACCTGAAGTGAAGCATCGGAAACTAAAACAGGACCAACAGGAGAGGTTGAAATCATAGAAGGTTAGAGTGTCAGTCCTGTTGTACTTAAGTCGGCATTGTGCCTTTTGAATTTAATTCCGATGCAATTTCTGTGTTTCATCGTCAATAAGAAGGTCCAAGGGATACAGTAAACCTGAAGTGAAGCATCGGAATCTAAAACTGGACTCACAGGAGATGTTCAAATCATAGAAAGTGAGAGTGTCTGTTCTCTTTTACTTAAGTAGGCATTGTGCCTTTTGAATTAATTCCGATGCAATTTCTGTGTTTCATCGTCAATAAGAAGGTGCAAGGAATACAGTAACCCTGAAGTGAAGCATCGGAATCTAAAACTGGACTTACAGGAGAGGTTCAAATCATAGAAAGTGAGAGTGTCAGTCCTCTTGTACTTAAGTCGGCATTGTGCCTTTTGTATTAAATTCGGATGCAATGTCTGTGTTTCATCGTCAATTAGAAGGTCCAAGGGATACAGTAAACCTGAAGTGAAGCATCAGAATCTAAAACTGGACTCACAGGAGAGGTTCAAATCATAGAAAGTTAGAGGATCTGTCCTCTTTTACTTAAGTCGGCATTGTGCCTTTTGTATTAAATTCCGATGCAATTTCAGTGTTTCATCGTCAATCAGGAGGTGCAAGTTATACAGAAAACCGGAAGTGAAGCATCGGAATCTAAAACTGGACTCACAGGAGAGGTACAAATCATTGAAAGTGAGAGTGTCAGTCCTCTTGTACTTAAGTCGCCATTGTGCCATTTGTATTAAATTCGGATGCAATTTCTGTGTTTCATCGTTAATAAGAACGTCCAAGGGATACAGTATACCTGAAGTGAAGCATCGGAATCTAAAACTGGACTCACAGGAGAGGTTCAAATCCTAGAAAGTTAGAGTGTCAGGCCTCTTTTACTTACGTCGGCATTGTGCCTTTTGTACTAAATTCCGATGCAATTTCTATGTTTCATCGTCAATAAGAAGGTGCAAGGTATACAGTAAACCTGAAGTGAAGCATCGGAATTTAAAACTGGACCCACAGGAAAGGTTCAAATCATAGAAAGTTAGAGTGTCAGTCCTCTTGTGCTTATGTCGGCATTGTGCCATTTGTATTAAATTCGGATGCAATTCCTGTGTTTCATAGTCAATAAGAAGGTCCGAGGGATACACTAAACCTGAAGTGAAACATTGGAATCTAAAACTGGACTCACAGGAGAGGTTCAAATCATAGAAAGTTTGAGTGTCACTCCTCTTGTAATTAAGTCGATATTGTGCCTTTTGTATTAAATTCGGATGCAATTTCTGTGCTTTATCGTCAATAAGAAGGTCCAAGGGATACAGTAAACCTGAAGTGAAGCATCGGAATCTAAAACTGACCTCACAGGAGGGGTTCGAATCATAGTAAGTGAGAGTGTCAGTCCTCTTGTACTGAAGTCGGCATTGTGCGATTTGTATTACATTCGTATGCAATTTCTGTGTTTCATCCTCAATAAGAGTGTCCAAGGGATAAAGTAAATCTGAAGTGAAGCATCGGAATCTAAAACTGGACTCAAAGGAGAGGTTCAAATTATAGAAAGTGGGAGTGTCAGTCCTCTTGTACTTAAGTCGGCATTGTGCCATTTGTACTAAATTCGGATGCAATTTCTGTGTTTCATCGTCAATAAGAAGGTCCAAGGGATACAGTAAACCTAAAGTGAAGCATCGGAATCCAAAACTAAACTCACAGGAGAGTTTCAAATCATAGAAAGTGAGAGTGTCAGTCCTCTTGTTTTTAAGTCGGCATTGTGCCATTTGTATTAAATTCGCATGCAATTTCTGTGTTTCATCGTCATTAAGATAGTCTAAGGGATAAAGTAAATCTGAAGTGAAGCATCGGAATCTAAAAGTGGACTCACAGGAGAGGTTAAAATCATGGAAAGTGAGAGTGTCTGTCCTTTTGTACTTAAGTCGGCATTGTGCAATTTGTATTAAATTCGGATGCAATTTCTGTGTTTCATCGTCAATAAGATGGTCCAAGGGATACAGTAAAACTGAAGTGAAGCATCAGAATCTAATACTGGACTCACAGGAGAGGTTCAAATCATGGAGAGTTAGAGTGTCACTCCTCTTGTACTTAAGTCGGTATTGTGCCTTTTGTATTAAATTCGGATGCAATTTCTGTGTTTCATCGTCAATAAGAAGGTCCAAGGGATACAGTAATCCTGAAGTGAAGCATCGGAATCTAAAACTGGACTCACAGGAGAGGTTCAAATCATAGAAAGTTAGGGTGTCAGTCCTCTTGTACTTAAGTCGGCATTGTGCCTTTTGAATTTCATTCCGATGCAATTCCTGTGTTTCATCGTCAATAAGAAGGTGTAAGGTATACAGTAAACCTGAAATGAAGCATCGGAATCTGAAACTGGACTCACAGGAGAGGTTAAAATCATAGAAAGAGAGAGTGTCAGTCCTCTTGTACTTAAGTCGCCATTGTGCCTTTTGAATTAAGTTTGGATGCAATTTCTGTGTTTCATCGTCAATACGAAGGTCCAAGGGATACAGTAAACCTGAAGTGAAGCATCGGAAACTAAAACTGGACCTACAGGAGAGGTTGAAATCATAGAAGGTTAGAGTGTCAGTCCTGTTGTACTTAAGTCGGCATGGTGCCTTTTGAATTTAATTCCGATGCAATTTCTGTGTTTCATCGTCAATAAGAAGGTCCAAGGGATAAAGTAAATCTGAAGTGAAGCATCGGAATCTAAAAGTGGACTCACAGGAGAGGTTAAAATCATGGAAAGTGAGAGTGTCAGTCCTCTTGTACTTAAGTCGGCATTGTGCCATTTGTATTAAATTCGGTTGCAATTTCTGTGTTTCATCCTCAATAAGAGTGTCCAAGGGATAAAGTAAATCTGAAGTGAAGCATCGGAATCTAAAACCGGAATCACAGGAGAGGTTCAAATCATAGAAAGTGGGAGTGTCAGTCCTCTTGTACTTAAGTCGGCATTGTGCCATTTGTATAAAATTCGGATGCAATTTCTGTGTTTCATCGTCAATAAGAAGGTGCAAGGTATACAGTAAACCTGAAGTGAAGCATCAGAATCTAATACTGGACTCACAGGAGAGGTTCAAATCATGGAGAGTTAGAGTGTCACTCCTCTTGTACTTAAGTCGGTATTGTGCCATTTGTATTAAATTCGGATGCAATTTCTGTGTTTCATCGTCAATAAGAAGGTGCAAGGTATACAGTAAACCTGAAGTGAAGCATCGGAATCTGAAACTGGACTCACAGGAGAGGTTCAAATCATAGAAAGAGAGAGTGTCAGTCCTCTTGTACTTAAGTCGCCATTGTGCCTTTTGTATTAAGTTTGGATGCAATTTCTGAGTTTCATCATCAATAAGAAGGTCCAAGGGATACAGTAAACCTGAAGTGAAGCATCGGAATGTAAAACTGGACTCACAGGAGAGGTTCAAATCATAGAAAGTTAGAGTGTCAGTCCTCTTGTACTTAAGTCGGCATTGTGCATTTTGAATTTAATTCCGATGCAATTCCTGTGTTTCATCGTCAATAAGAAGGTGCAAGGTATACAGTAAACCTGAAGTGAAGCATCGGAATCTGAAACTGGACTCACAGGAGAGGTTCAAATCATAGAATGAGAGAGTGTCAGTCCTGTTGTACTTAAGTCGCCATTGTGCCTTTTGTATTAAGTTTGGATGCAATTTCTGTGTTTCATCATCAATAAGAAGGTCCAAGGGATACAGTAAACCTGAAGTGAAGCATCGGAATCTAAAACTGGACTCACAGCAGCGGTTCAAATCATTGAAAGTTAGAATGTCAGTCCTCTTGTACTTAACTCGGCATTGTGCCTTTTGTATTAAATTCGGATGCAAACTCTGTGTTTCATCGTCAATAAGAAGGACCAAGGGATACAGTAAACATGAAGTGAAGCATCGGAATCTAAAACTGGACTCACAGGAGAGGTTTAAATCATAGAAAGTGAGGATGTCAGTAATCTTGTACTTAAGTCGGCATTATTGCATTTGTATTAAATTCGGATGCAATTTCTGTGTTTCGTCGTCAATATGAAGGTCCAAGGGATACAGTAAACCTTAAGTAAAACATCGGAATCTAAAACTGAACTCACAAGAGAGGTTCAAATCACAGAAAATTAGAGTGTCACTCCTCCTGTACTTGAGTCGGTATTGTGCCTGTTGTATTAAATTCAGATGCAATTTCTGCGTTTCGTCGTCAATAAGTAGGTCCAAGGGATTCAGTAAACCTGAAGTGAAGCATCGGAATCTAAAACTGGGCTCACAGGTGAGGTTCAAATCATAGAAAGTGAGAGTGTCTGTCCTCTTTTACTTAAGTAGGCATTGTGCCTTTTGAATTTAATTCCTATGCAATTTCTGTGTTTCATCGTCAATAAGGAGGTGCAATGTATACAGTAACCCTGAAGTGAAGCATCGGAATCTAAAACTGGACTTACGGGAGAGGTTCAAACCATAGAAAGTTAGAATGTCAGTCCTCTTGTACTTAAGTCGGCATTGTGCCTTTTGTATTAAATTCGGATACAATTTCTGTGTTTCAGCATCAATAAGAAGGTGCAAGGTGTACAGGAAACCTGAAGTGAAGCATCGGAATCTAAAACTGGACTCACAGGAGAGGTACAAATCATAGAAAAGCAGAGTGTCAGTCCTCTTGGACTTAAGTCGACATTGTGCCATTTGTATTAAATTCGGATGCAATTTCTGTGTTTCATCGTTAATAAGAAGGTCCAAGGGATACAGTATACCTGAAGTGAAGCATCGGAATCAAAACTGGACTCACAGGAGAGGTTCAAATCATAGAAAGTTAGAGTGTCAGCCCTCTTTTACTTACGTCGGCATTGTGGCTTTTGTGTTAAATTCCGATGCAATTTCTATGTTTCATCGTTAATAAGAAGGTGCAAGGTCTACAGTAAACCTGAAGTTAAGCATCGGAATCTAAAACTGTACTCACAGGAGAGGTTCAAATCATAGAAAGTGAGAGTGTCAGTCCTCTTTTACTTAAGTCGGCATTGTGCGATTTGTATTAAATTCGGAAGCAATTTCTGAGTATCATCCTCAATAAGAGTGTCCAAGGGGTAAAGTAAACCTGAAGTGAAGCATCGGAATCTAAAACTGGACTTACAGGAGAGGTTCAAATCATAGAAAGTGAGAGTGTCAGTCCTCTTGTACTTAAGTCGGCATTGTGCCATTTGTATTATATTCGGATGCAATTTCTGTGTTTCATCGTCAATAAGAAGGTCAAGGGATACAGTAAACCTAAAGTGAAGCATCGGAATCTAAAACTGGACTCACAGGAGAGGTTCAAATCATAGAAAGTGAGAGTGTCAGTCCTCTTGTACTTAAGTCGGCATTGTGCCATTTGTATTAAATTCGGATTCAATTTCTGTGTTTCATCGTCAATAAGAAGGTCCAAGGGATACAGTAAACCTTAAGTGAAGCATCAGAATCTAAATCTGGACTCACAGGAAAAGTTCAAATCATAGAGAGTTAGAGTGTCACTCCTCTTGTACTTACGTCGGCATTGTGCCTTTTCAATTTTATTCCGATGCAATTTCTGTGTTTCATCGCCAATAAGAAGGTCCAAGGGATACAGTAAACCTGAAGTGAAGCATCGGAATCTAAAACTGGACTCACAGGAGAGGTTCAAATCATAGGAAGTTAGAGGGTCTGTCCTCTTTTACTTAAGTCGGCATTGTGCCTTTTGTATTAAATTCCGATGCAATTTCTGTGTTTCATCGTCAATCAGGAGGTGCAAGTTATACAGAAAACCCGAAGTGAAGCATCGGAATCTAAAAGTGGACTCACCGGAGGGATTCAAATCATAGAAAGAGAGAGTGTCAGTCCTCTTGTACTTAAGTAGGCATTGTGCCATTTGTATTAAATTCGGATGCAATTTCTGTGTTTCATCATCAATAAGAAGGTCCAAGATATACAGTATACTTGAAGTGAAGCATCGGAATCTAAAACTGGACTCACAGGAGAGGTTTAAATCATAGAAAGTGAGAATGTCAGTAATCTTGTACTTAAGTCGGCATTATTGCATTTGTATTAAATTCGGATGCAATTTCTGTGTTTCGTCGTCAATATGAAGGTCCAAGGGATACAGTAAACCGTAAGTAAAACATCGGAATCTAAAACTGAACTCACAGGAGAGGTTCAAATCACAGAAAATTAGAGTGTCACTCCTCCTGTACTTGAGTCGGTATTGTGCCTGTTGTATTAAATTCAGATGCAATTTCTGCGTTTCGTCGTCAATAAGTAGGTCCAAGGGATTCAGTAAACCTGAAGTGAAGCATCGGAATCTAAAACTGGGCTCACAGGTGAGGTTCAAATCATAGAAAGTGAGAGTGTCTGTCCTCTTTTACTTAAGTAGGCATTGTGCCTTTTGAATTTAATTCCTATGCAATTTCTGTGTTTCATCGTCAATAAGAAGGTGCAATGTATACAGTAACCCTGAAGTGAAGCATCGGAATCTAAAACTGGACTTACAGGAGAGGTTCAAACCATAGAAAGTTAGAATGTCAGTCCTCTTGTACCTAAGTCGGCATTGTGCCTTTTGTATTAAATTCGGATACAATTTCTGTGTTTCAGCATCAATAAGAAGGTGCAAGGTGTACAGGAAACCTGAAGTGAAGCATCGGAATCTAAAACTGGACTCACAGGAGAGGTACAAATCATAGAAAAGCAGAGTGTCAGTCCTCTTGGACTTAAGTCGACATTGTGCCATTTGTATTAAATTCGGATGCAATTTCTGTGTTTCATCGTTAATAAGAAGGTCCAAGGGATACAGTATACCTGAAGTGAAGCATCGGAATCAAAACTGGACTCACAGGAGAGGTTCAAATCATAGAAAGTTTGAGTGTCAGCCCTCTTTTACTTACGTCGGCATTGTGGCTTTTGTGTTAAATTCCGATGCAATTTCTATGTTTCATCGTTAATAAGAAGGTGCAAGGTCTACAGTAAACCTGAAGTTAAGCATCGGAATCTAAAACTGTACTCACAGGAGAGGTTCAAATCATAGAAAGTGAGAGTGTCAGTCCTCTTTTACTTAAGTCGGCATTGTGCGATTTGTATTAAATTCGGAAGCAATTTCTGAGTATCATCCTCAATAAGAGTGTCCAAGGGGTAAAGTAAACCTGAAGTGAAGCATCGGAATCTAAAACTGGACTTACAGGAGAGGTTCAAATCATAGAAAGTGAGAGTGTCAGTCCTCTTGTACTTAAGTCGGCATTGTGCCATTTGTATTATATTCGGATGCAATTTCTGTGTTTCATCGTCAATAAGAAGGTCAAGGGATACAGTAAACCTAAAGTGAAGCATCGGAATCTAAAACTGGACTCACAGGAGAGGTTCAAATCATAGAAAGTGAGAGTGTCAGTCCTCTTGTACTTAAGTCGGCATTGTGCCATTTGTATTAAATTCGGATTCAATTTCTGTGTTTCATCGTCAATAAGAAGGTCCAAGGGATACAGTAAACCTTAAGTGAAGCATCAGAATCTAAATCTGGACTCACAGGAAAAGTTCAAATCATAGAGAGTTAGAGTGTCACTCCTCTTGTACTTACGTCGGCATTGTGCCTTTTCAATTTTATTCCGATGCAATTTCTGTGTTTCATCGCCAATAAGAAGGTCCAAGGGATACAGTAAACCTGAAGTGAAGCATCGGAATCTAAAACTGGACTCACAGGAGAGGTTCAAATCATAGGAAGTTAGAGGGTCTGTCCTCTTTTACTTAAGTCGGCATTGTGCCTTTTGTATTAAATTCCGATGCAATTTCTGTGTTTCATCGTCAATCAGGAGGTGCAAGTTATACAGAAAACCCGAAGTGAAGCATCGGAATCTAAAAGTGGACTCACCGGAGGGATTCAAATCATAGAAAGTGAGAGTGTCAGTCCTCTTGTACTTAAGTAGGCATTGTGCCATTTGTATTAAATTCGGATGCAATTTCTGTGTTTCATCATCAATAAGAAGGTCCAAGATATACAGTATACTTGAAGTGAAGCATCGGAATCTAAAACTGGACTCACAGGAGAGGTTCAAATCATAGAAAGATAGAGTGTCTGGCCTCTTTTACTTACGTCGGCATTGTGCCTTTTGTACTAAATTCCTATGCAATTTCTATGTTTCATCGTCAATAAGAAGGTGCAAGGTATACAGTAAACCAGAAGTGACGCATCGGAATTTAAAACTGGACTCACAGGAAAGGTTCAAATCATAGAAAGTGAGAGTGTCAGCCCTCTTGTACTTAAGTCGGCATTGTGCCATTTGTACTAAATTCGGATGGAATTCCTGTGTTTCATAGTCAATAAGAAGGTCCGAGGGATACACTAAACCTAAACTGAAACATCGGAATCTAAAACTGGACTCACAGGAGAGGTTCAAATCATAGAAAGTTTGAGTGTCACTATTCTTGTAATTAAGTCGGTATTGTGCATTTTGTATTAAATTCGGATGCAATTTCTGTGCTTTATCGTCAATAAGAAGGTCCAAGGGATACAGTAAACCTGAAGTGAAGCATCGGAATCTAAAACTGACCTCACAGGAGAGGTTCGAATCATAGAAAGTGAGAGTGTCAGTATTCTTGTACTTAAGTCGGCAATGTGCGATTTGTATTAAATTCGTATGCAATTTCTGGGTTTCATCCTCAATAAGAGTGTCCAAGGGATAAAGTAAATCTGAAGTGAAGCATCGGAATCTAAAACTGGACTCACAGGAGAGGTTCAAATCATAGAAAGTGGGAGTGTCAGTCCTCTTGTACTTAAGTCGTCATTGTGCCATTTGTATTAAATTCGGATGCAATCTCTGTGTTTCATCGTCAATAAGAAGGTCCAAGGGATACAGTAAACCTAAAGTGAAGCATCGGAATCCAAAACTGGACTCACAGGAGGTGTTAAAATCATGGAAAGTGAGAGTGTCAGTCCTCTTGTACTTAAGTCGGCATTGTGCCATTTGTATTAAATTCGGATGCAATTTCTGTGTCTCATCGTCAATAAGATGGTCCAAGGGATACAGTAAACCTGAAGTGAAGCATCAGAATCTAATACTGGACTCACAGGAGAGGTTCAAATCATGGAGAGTTAGAGTGTCACTCCTCTTGTACTTAAGTCGGTATTGTGCCTTTTGTTTTAAATTCGGATGCAATTTCTGTGTTTCATCGTCAATAAGAAGGTCCAAGGGATACAGTAAACCTGAAGTGAAGCATCGGAATCTAAAACTGGACTCACAGGAGAGGTTCAAATCATAGAAAGTTAGAGTATCAGTCCTCTTGTACTTAAGTCGGCATTGTGCCTTTTGAATTTAATTCCGATGCAATTCCTGTGTTTCATCGTCAATAAGAAGGTGCAAGGTATACAGTAAACCTGAAGTGAAGCATCGGAATCTGAAACTGGACTCACAGGAGAGGTTCAAATCATAGAAAGAGAGAGTGTCAGTCCTCTTGTACTTAAGTCGCCATTGTGCCTTTTGTATTAAGTTTCGATGCAATTTCTGTGTTTCATCGTCAATATGAAGGTCCAAGGGATGCAGTAAACCGGACGTGAAGCATCGGAATCTAAAACTGACCTCACAGGAGAGGTTCGAATCACAGAAAGTCAGAGTGTCCGTCCTCTTGTACTTAAGTCGGCATTGTGCCATTTGTATTAAATTCGGATGCAATTTCTGTGTTTCATCGTCAATAAGAAGGTCCAATGGATACAGTAAACCTGAAGTGAAGCATCTGAATCTAAAACTGGACTCACAGGAGAGGTTCAAATCATAGAAAGTGACAGTGTCCGTCCTCTTGTACTTAAGTCGGCATTGTGCCATTTGTATTAAATTCGGATGCAATTTCTGTGTTTCATCGTCAATAAGATGGTCCAAGGGATACAGTAAACCTGAAGTGAAGCATCGGAATCTAAAACTGGACTCACAGGTGAGGTTCAAATCATAGAAAGTGAGAGTGTCAGTCCTCTTGAACTTAAGTCGGCATTGTGCCTTTTGTGTTAAATTCGGATGCAATTTCTGTGTTTCATCGCCAATAAGAAGGTCCAAGGGATACAGTAAACCTGAAGTGAAGCATCGGAAACTAAAACTGGACTCACAGGAAAGGTTCAAGTCATAGCAAGTGAGAGTGTCAGTCCTGTTGTACTTAAGTCGGCTTTGTGGCATTTGTATTAAATTCGGATGCTTTTTCTGTGTTTCATCGTCAATGAGAAGGTCCAAGGGATACAGTAAATCTGAAGTGAAGCATCGGAATCTAAAACTGGACTCACAGGAGAGATTCAAATCATGGAAAGTTAGAGTGTCACTCCTCCTGTACTTGAGTCGGTATTGTGCCTGTTGTATTAAATTCAGATGCAATTTCTGTGTTTCATCGACAGTAAGAAGGTCCAATGGATAATGTAAACCTGAAGTGAAGCATCGGAATCTAAAACTGGACTCACAGGAGAGGTTCAAATCATAGAAAGTGAGAGTGTCAGTCCTCTTGTACTTAAGTCGGCATTGTGGCATTTGTATTACATTCGGATGCAATTTCTGTGATTCATCGTCAATAAGAAGGTCCAAGGGATAAAGTAAACCTGAAGTGAAGCATCGGAATCTAAAACTGGACTCACAGGAGAGGTTCAAATCATAGAAAGTGAGAGGGTCTGTCCTCTTTTACTTAGGTAGGCATTGTGCCTTTTGAATTTAATTCCTATGCAATTTCTGTGTTTCATCGTCAATAAGAAGGTGCAATGTATACTGTAACCCTGAAGTGAAGCATCGGAATCTAAAACTGGACTTACAGGAGAGGTGCAAATCATAGAAAGTGAGAGTGTCAGTCCTCTTGTACTTAAGTCGGCATTGTGCGATTTGTATTAAATTCGGAAGCAATTTCTGTGTTTCATCAACAATCAGAGTGTCCAAGGGGTAAAGTAAACCTGAAGTGAAGCATCGGAATCTAAAACTGGACTTACAGGAGAGGTTCAAATCATAGAAAGTGAGAGTGTCAGTCCTCTTGTACTTAAGTCGGCATTGTGCCATTTGTATCATATTCGGATGCAATTTCTGTGTTTCATCGTCAATAAGAAGGTCCAAGGGATACAGTAAACCTAAAGTGAAGCATCGGAATCTAAAACTGGACTCACAGGAGAGGTTCAAATCATAGAAAGTGAGAGTGTCAGTCCTCTTGTACTTAAGTCGACATTGTGCCATTTGTATTAAATTCGGATGCAATTTCTGTGTCTCATCGTCAATAAGAAGGTCCAAGGGATACAGTAAACCTTAAGTGAAGCATCAGAATCTAAAACTGGACTCACAGGAGAGGTTCAAATCATTGAGAGTTAGAGTGTCACTCTTCTTGTACTTAAGTCGGTATTGTGCCTTTAGTATTAAATTCGGATGCAATTTCTGTGTTTCATCGTCAATAAGAAGGTCCAAGGGATACAGTAAGTCTGAAGTGAAGCATCTGAATCTAAAACTGGACTCACAGGAGAGGTTCAAATCATTGAAAGTTAGAGTGTCTGTCCTCTTGTACTTACTTCGGCATTGTGCCTTTTGTATTAAATACGGATGCAAACTCTATGTTTCATCGTCAATAAGAAGGTCCAAGGGATACAGTTAACCCTAAGTGAAGCATCGGAATCTAAAACTGGACTCAAAGGAGAGGTTCAAATCATAGAAAGTGAGAGTGTCAGTCCTCTTCTACTTAAGTCGGCATTGTGCCATTTGTATTAAATTCGGATGAAATTTCTGTGTCTCATCGTCAATAAGATGGTCCAAAAGATACAGTAAGCATGAAGTGAAGCATCAGAATCTAATACTGGACTCACAGGAGGGGTTCAAATCATGGAGAGTTAGAGTGTCACTCCTCTTGTACTTAAGTCGGTATTGTGCCTTTTGTATTAAATTCGGATGCAATTTCTGTGTTTCATCGTCAATAAGAAGGTCCAAGGGATACAGTAAACCTGAAGTGAAGCTTCGGAATCTAAAACTGGACTCACAGGAGAGGTTCAAATCATAGAGAGTTAGAGTGTCAGTCCTCTTGTACTGAAGTCGGCATTGTGCCTTTTGAATTTAATTCCGATGCAATTCCTGTGTTTCATCGTCAATAAGAAGGTGCAAGGTATACAGTAAACCTGAAGTGAAGCATCGGAATCTAAAACTGGACTCACAGCAGCGGTTCAAATCATTCAACGTTAGAGTGTCAGTCCTCTTGTACTTAAGTCGGCATTTTGCCTTTTGTATTAAATTCGGATGCAAACTCTGTGTTTCATGGTCAATAAGAAGGTCCAAGGGATACAGTAAACATGAAGTGAAGCATCGGAATCTAAAACTGGACTCACAGGAGAGGTTCAAATCATAGAAAGTGAGAGTGTCTGTCCTCTTGTACTTAAGTCGGCATTATTGCATTTGTATTAAATTCGGATGCAATTTCTGTGTTTCATCGTCAATATGAAGGTCCAAGGGATACAGTAAACCTTAAGTGAAACATCGGAATCTAAAACTGAACTCACAGGAGAGGTTCAAATCATAGAAAGTTAGAGTGTCACTCCTCTTGTACTTAAGTCGGTATTGTGCTTTTTGTATTAAATTCGGGTGCAATTTCTATGTTTTATCGTCAATAAGAAGGTCCAAGGGATGCAGTAAACCTGAAGTGAAGCATCGGAATCTAAAACTGACCTCACAGGAGAGGTTCGAATCTCAGAAAGTCAGAGTGTCCGTCCTCTTATACTTAAGTCGGCATTGTGCCATTTGTATTAAATTTGGATGCAATTTCTGTGTTTCATCGTCAATAAGAAGGTCCAATGGATACAGTAAACCTGAAGTGAAGCATTTGAATCTAAAACTGGACTCACAGGAGAGGTTCAAATCATAGAAAGTGACAGTGTCCGTCCTCTTGTACTTAAGTCGGCATTGTGCCATTTGTATTAAATTCGGATGCAATTTCTGTGTTTCATTGTCAATAAGAAGGTCCAAAGGATACAGTAAACCTGTAGTGAAGCATCGGAATCTAAAACTGGACTCACAGGAGAGGTTCAAATCATAGAAAGTGAGAGTGTCTGTCCTCTTGTACTTAAGTCGGCATTATTGCATTTGTATTAAATTCGGATGCAATTTCTGTGTTTCATCGTCAATATGAAGGTCCAAGGGATACAGTAAACCTTAAGTGAAACATCGGAATCTAAAACTGAACTCACAGGAGAGGTTCAAATCATAGAAAGTTAGAGTGTCACTCCTCTTGTACTTAAGTCGGTATTGTGCTTTTTGTATTAAATTCGGGTGCAATTTCTATGTTTTATCGTCAATAAGAAGGTCCAAGGGATGCAGTAAACCCGAAGTGAAGCATCGGAATCTAAAACTGACCTCACAGGAGAGGTTCGAATCTCAGAAAGTCAGAGTGTCCGTCCTCTTGTACTTAAGTCGGCATTGTGCCATTTGTATTAAATTTGGATGCAATTTCTGTGTTTCATCGTCAATAAGAAGGTCCAATGGATACAGTAAACCTGAAGTGAAGCATTTGAATCTAAAACTGGACTCACAGGAGAGGTTCAAATCATAGAAAGTGAGAGTGTCAGTCCTCTTGTACTTAAGTCGGCATTGTGGCATTTGTATTACATTCGGATGCAATTTCTGTGATTCATCGTCAATAAGAAGGTCCAAGGGATAAAGTAAACCTGAAGTGAAGCATCGGAATCTAAAACTGGACTCACAGGATAGGTTCAAAACATAGAAAGTGAGAGGGTCTGTCCTCTTTTACTTAAGTAGGCATTGTGCCTTTTGAATTTAATTCCTATGCAATTTCTGTGTTTCATCGTCAATAAGAAGGTGCAATGTATACAGTAACCCTGAAGTGAAGCATCGGAATCTAAAACTGGACTTACAGGAGAGGTGCAAATCATAGAAAGTGAGAGTGTCAGTCCTCTTGTACTTAAGTCGGCATTGTGCGATTTGTATTAAATTCGGAAGCAATTTCTGTGTTTCATCAACAATCAGAGTGTCCAAGGGGTAAAGTAAACCTGAAGTGAAGCATCGGAATCTAAAACTGGACTAACAGGAGAGGTTCAAATCATAGAAAGTGAGAGTGTCAGTCCTCTTGTACTTAAGTCGGCATTGTGCCATTTGTATTATATTCGGATGCAATTTCTGTGTTTCATCGTCAATAAGAAGGTCCAAGGGATACAGTAAACCTAAAGTGAAGCATCGGAATCTAAAACTGGACTCACAGGAGAGGTTCAAATCATAGAAAGTGAGAGTGTCAGTCCTCTTGTACTTAAGTCGGCATTGTGCCATTTGTATTAAATTCGGATGCAATTTCTGTGTCTCATCGTCAATAAGAAGGTCCAAGGGATACAGTAAACCTTAAGTGAAGCATCAGAATCTAAAACTGGACTCACAGGAGAGGTTCAAATCATAGAGAGTTAGAGTGTCACTCCTCTTGTACTTAAGTCGGTATTGTGCCTTTAGTATTAAATTCGGATGCAATTTCTGTATTTCATCGTCAATAAGAAGGTCCAAGGGATACAGTAAACCTGAAGTGAAGCATCTGAATTTAAAACTGGACTCACAGGAGAGGTTCAAATCATTGAAAGTTAGAGTGTCTGTCCTCTTGTACTTACGTCGGCATTGTGCCTTTTGTATTAAATACGGATGCAAACTCTATGTTTCATCGTCAATAAGAAGGGCCAAGGGATACAGTAAACCCTAAGTGAAGCATCGGAATCTAAAACTGGACTCAAAGGAGAGGTTCAAATCATAGAAAGTGAGAGTGTCAGTCCTCTTGTACTTAAGTCGGCATTGTGCCATTTGTATTAAATTCGGATGAAATTTCTGTGTCTCATCGTCAATAAGATGGTCCAAAAGATACAGTAAGCCTGAAGTGAAGCATCAGAATCTAATACTGGACTCACAGGAGGGGTTCAAATCATGGAGAGTTAGAGTGTCACTCCTCTTGTACTTAAGTCGGTATTGTGCCTTTTGTATTAAATTCGGATGCAATTTCTGTGTTTCATCGTCAATAAGAAGGTCCAAGGGATACAGTAAACCTGAAGTGAAGCTTCGGAATCTAAAACTGGACTCACAGGAGAGGTTCAAATCATAGAGAGTTAGAGTGTCAGTTATCTTGTACTGAAGTCGGCATTGTGCCTTTTGAATTTAATTCCGATGCAATTCCCGTGTTTCATCGTCAATAAGAAGGTGCAAGGTATACAGTAAACCTGAAGTGAAGCATCGGAATCTAAAACTGGACTCACAGCAGCGGTTCAAATCATTCAACGTTAGAGTGTCAGTCCTCTTGTACTTAAGTCGGCATTTTGCCTTTTGTATTAAATTCGGATGCAAACTCTATGTTTCATCGTCAATAAGAAGGTCCAAGGGATACAGTAAACCCTAAGTGAAGCATCGGAATCTAAAACTGGACTCAAAGGAGAGGTTCAAATCATAGAAAGTGTGAGTGTCAGTCCTCTTGTACATAAGTCGGCATTGTGCCATTTGTATTAAATTCGGATGAAATTTCTGTGTCTCATCGTCAATAAGATGGTCCAAAAGATACTGTAAGCCTGAAGTGAAGCATCAGAATCTAATACTGGACTCACAGGAGGGGTTCAAATCATGGAGAGTTAGAGTGTCACTCCTCTTGTACTTAAGTCGGTATTGTGCCTTTTGTATTAAATTCGGATGCAATTTCTGTGTTTCATCGTCAATAAGAAGGTCCAAGGGATACAGTAAACCTGAAGTGAAGCTTCGGAATCTAAAACTGGACTCACAGGAGAGGTTCAAATCATAGAGAGTTAGAGTGTCAGTCCTCTTGTACTGAAGTCGGCATTGTGCCTTTTGAATTTAATTCCGATGCAATTCCTGTGTTTCATCGTCAATAAGAAGGTGCAAGGTATACAGTAAACCTGAAGTGAAGCATCGGAATCTAAAACTGGACTCACAGCAGCGGTTCAAATCATTCAACGTTAGAGTGTCAGTCCTCTTGTACTTAAGTCGGCATTTTGCCTTTTGTATTAAATTCGGATGCAAACTCTGTGTTTCATGGTCAATAAGAAGGTCCAAGGGATACAGTAAACATGAAGTGAAGCATCGGAATCTAAAACTGGACTCACAGGAGAGGTTCAAATCAAAGAAAGTGAGAGTGTCTGTCCTCTTGTACTTAAGTCGGCATTATTGCATTTGTATTAAATTCGGATGCAATTTCTGTGTTTCATCGTCAATATGAAGGTCCAAGGGATACAGTAAACCTTAAGTGAAACATCGGAATCTAAAACTGAACTCACAGGAGAGGTTCAAATCATAGAAAGTTAGAGTGTCACTCCTCTTGTACTTAAGTCGGTATTGTGCTTTTTGTATTAAATTCGGGTGCAATTTCTATGTTTTATCGTCAATAAGAAGGTCCAAGGGATGCAGTAAACCTGAAGTGAAGCATCGGAATCTAAAACTGACCTCACAGGAGAGGTTCGAATCTCAGAAAGTCAGAGTGTCCGTCCTCTTGTACTTAAGTCGGCATTGTGCCATTTGTATTAAATTTGGATGCAATTTTTGTGTTTCATCGTCAATAAGAATGTCCAATGGATACAGTAAACCTGAAGTGAAGCATTTGAATCTAAAACTGGACTCACAGGAGAGGTTCAAATCATAGAAAGTGACAGTGTCCGTCCTCTTGTACTTAAGTCGGCATTGTGCCATTTGTATTAAATTCGGATGCAATTTCTGTGTTTCATTGTCAATAAGAAGGTCCAAAGGATACAGTAAACCTGTAGTGAAGCATCGGAATCTAAAACTGGACTCACAGGTGAGGTTCCAATCATAGAAAGTGAGAGTGTCAGTCCTCTTGTACTTATGTCGGCATTGTGCTTTTTGTGTTAAATTCGGACGCAATTTCTGTGTTTCATCGCCAATAAGAATGTCCAAGGGATACAGTAAACCTGAAGTGAAGCATCGGAATCTAAAACTGGACTCACAGGAAAGGTTCAAATCATAGAAAGTGAGAGTGTCAGTCCTCTTGTACTTAAGTGGGCATTGTGGCATTTGTATTAAATTCGGATGCTTTTTCTGTGTTTCATCGTCAATGAGAAGGTCCAAGGGATACAGTAAATCTGAAGTGAAGCATCGGAAACTAAAACTGGACTCACAGGAGAGGTTCAAATCATAGAAAGTGAGAGTGTCTGTCCTCTTTTACTTAAGTAGGCATTGTGCCTTTTGAATTTAATTCCTATGCAATTTCTGTGTTTCATCGTCAATAAGAAGGTGCAATGTATTCAGGAACCCTGAAGTGAAGCATCGGAATCTAATACTGGACTTACAGGAGAGGTTCAAATCATAGAAAGTTAGAATGTCAGTCCTCTTGTACTTAAGTCGGCATTGTGCCTTTTGTATTAAATTCGGATACAATTTTTTGTGTTTCATCGTCAATAAGGAGGTGCAAGGTGTACAGGAAACCTGAAGTGAAGCATCGGTATCTAAAACTGGACTCACAGGAGAGGTACAAATCATAGAAAGTCAGAGTGTCAGTCCTCTTGTACTTAAGTCGACATTGTGCCATTTTTATTAAATTCGGATGCAATTTCTGTGTTTCATCGTTAATAAGAAGGTCCAAGGGATACAGTATTCCTGAAGTGAAGCATCGGAATCTAAAACTGGACTCACAGGAGTGGTTCAAATCATAGAAAGTTAGAGTGTCAGGCCTCTTTTACTTACGTCGGCATTGTGGCCTTTGTATTAAATTCGGATGCTATTTCTGTGTTTCATCGTCAATAAGAAGGTCCAAGGGATACAGTAAACCTAAAGTGAAGCATCGAAATCTAAAACTGGACTCACAGGAGAGGTTCGAATCATAGAAAGTGAGAGTGTCACTCCTCTTGTACTTAAGTCGGTATTGTGCTTTTTGTATTAAATTCGGATGCAATTTCTATGTTTTATCGTCAATAAGAAGGTCCAAGGGATGCAGTAAACCGGAAGTGAAGCATCGGAATCTAAAACTGACCTCACAGGGGAGGTTCGAATCTCAGAAAGTCAGAGTGTCCTACCTCTTGTACTTAAGTCGCATTGTGCCATTTGTATTAAATTTGGATGCAATTTCTGTGTTTCATCGTCAATAAGACGGTCCAATGGATACAGTAAACCTGAAGTGAAGCATCTGAATCTAAAACTGGACTCACAGGAGATGTTCAAATCATAGAAAGTGACAGTGTCCGTCCTCTTGTACTTAAGTCTGCATTGTGCCATTTGTATTAAATTCGCATGCAATTTCTGTGTTTCATCGTCAATAAGAAGATCCAAGGGATACAGTAAACCTGAAGTGAAGCACCAGAATCTAAAACTGGACTCACAGGTGAGGTTCAAATCATAGAAAGTGAGAGTGTCAGTCCTCTTGAACTTAAGTCGGCATTGTGCCTTTTGTGTTAAATTCGGATGCAATTTCTGTGTTTCATCGCCAATAAGAAGGTCCAAGGGATACAGTAAATCTGAAGTGAAGCATCGGAATCTAAAACTGGACTCACAGGAGAGGTTCAAATCATAGAAAGTTAGAGTGTCAGGCCTCTTTTACTTACGTCGGCATTTTGGCTTTTGTATTAAATTCCGATGCAATTTCTATGTTTCATCGTTAATAGGAAGGTGCAAAGTATACAGAAAACCTGAAGTTAAGCATCGGAATCTAAAACTGGACTCACAGGAGAGGTTCAAATCATAGAAAGTGAGAGGGTCTGTCCTCTTTTACTTAAGTAGGCATTGTGCTTTTTGAATTTAATTCCTATGCAATTTCTGTGTTTCATCGTCAATAAGAAGGTGCAATGTATACAGTAACCCTGAAGTGAAGCATCGGAATCTAAAACTGGACTTACAGGAGAGGTTCAAATCATAGAAAGTCAGAGTGTCAGTCCTCTTGTACTTAAGTCGACATTGTGCCATTTGTATTAAATTCGGATGCAATTTCTGTGTTTCATCGTTAATAAGAAGGTCCAAGGGATACAGTATAACTGAAGTGAAGCATCGGAATCTAAAACTGGACTCACAGGAGAGGTTCAAATCATAGAAAGTTAGAGTGTCAGGCCTCTTTTACTTACGTCGGCATTGTGGCTTTTGTATTAAATTCCGATGCAATTTCTATGTTTCATCGTTAATAGGAAGGTGCAAGGTATACAGTAAACCTGAAGTTAAGCATCGGAATCTAAAACTGGACTCACAGGAGAGGTTCATATCATAGAAAGTGAGAGTGTCAGTCCTCTTGTACTTAAGTCGGCATTGTGCCATTTGTATTATATTCGGATGCTATTTCTGTGTTTCATCGTCAATAAGAAGGTCCAAGGGATACAGTAAACCTAAAGTGAAGCATTGGAATCTAAAACTGGACTCACAGGAGAGGTTCAAATCATAGAAAGTGAGAGTGTCAGTCCTCTTGTACTTAAGTCGGCATTGTGCGATTTGTATTAAATTCGGAAGCAATTTCTGTGTTTCATCCTCAATCAGAGTGTCCAAGGTTTAAAGTAAACCTGAAGTGAAGCATCGGAGTCTAAAACTGGACTTACAGGAGAGGTTCAAATCATAGAAAGTGAGAGTGTCAGTCCTCTTGTACTTAAGTCGGCATTGTGCCATTTGTATTATATTCGGATGCAATTTCTGTGTTTGATCGTCAATAAGAAGGTCCAAGGGAAACAGTAAACCTAAAGTGAAGCATCGGAATCTAAAACTGGACTCACAGGAGAGGTTCAAATCATAGAAAGAGAGCGTGTCAGTCTCCTTGTACTTAAGTCGGCATTGTGCCATTTGTATTAAATTCGGATGCAATTTCTGTGTTTCATCGTCAATAAGAAGGTCCAAGGGATACAGTATAACTGAAGTGAAGCATCGAATCTAAAACTGGACTCACAGGAGAGGTTCAAATCATAGAAAGTTAGAGTGTCAGGCCTCTTTTACTTACGTCGGCATTGTGGCTTTTGTATTAAATTCCGATGCAATTTCTATGTTTCATCGTTAATAGGAAGGTGCAAGGTATACAGTAAACCTGAAGTTAAGCATCGGAATCTAAAACTGGACTCACAGGAGAGGTTCAAATCATAGAAAGTGAGAGTGTCAGTCCTCTTGTACTTAAGTCGGCATTGTGCCATTTGTATTATATTCGGATGCTATTTCTGTGTTTCATGGTCAATAAGAAGGTCCAAGGGATACAGTAAACCTAAAGTGAAGCATCGGAATCTAAAACTGGACTCACAGGAGAGGTTCAAATCATAGAAAGTGAGAGTGTCAGTCCTCTTGTACTTAAGTCGGCATTGTGCGATTTGTATTAAATTCGGAAGCAATTTCTGTGTTTCATCCTCAATCAGAGTGTCCAAGGGGTAAAGTAAACCTGAAGTGAAGCATCGGAATCTAAAACTGGACTCACAGGCGAGGTTCAAATCATAGAAAGAGAGAGTGTCAGTCTCCTTGTACTTAAGTCGGCATTGTGCCATTTGTATTAAATTCGGATGCAATTTCTGTGTTTCATCGTCAATAAGAAGGTCCAAGGGATACAGTAAACCTGAAGTGAAGCATCGGAATCTAAAACTGGACTCACAGGAGAGGTTCAAATCATAGACAGTTAGAGTGTCTGTCCTCTTGTACTTACGTCGGCATTGTGCCTTTTGTATTAAATACGGATGCAAACTCTATGTTTCATCGTCAATAAGAAGGTCAAAGGGATACAGTAAACCCTAAGTGAAGCATCGGAATCTAAAACTGGACTCAAAGGAGAGGTTCAAATCATTGAAAGTGAGAGTGTCAGTCCTCTTGTACTTAAGTCGGTATTGTGCCTTTTGTATTAAATTCGGATGCAATTTCTGTGTTTCATCGTCAATAAGAAGGTCCAAGGGATACAGTAAACCTGAAGTGAAGCTTCGGAATCTAAAACTGGACTCACAGGAGAGGTTCAAATCATAGAGAGTTAGAGTGCCAGTCCTCTTGTACTTAAGTCGGCATTGTGCCTTTTGAATTTAATTCCGATGCAATTCCTGTGTTTCATCGTCAATAAGAAGGTGCAAGGTATACAGTAAACCTGAAGTGAAGCATCGGAATCTAAAACTGGACTCACAGCAGCGGTTCGAATCATTGAACGTTAGAGTGTCTGTCCTCTTGTACTTAAGTCGGCATTTTGCCTTTTCTATTAAATTCGGATGCAAACTCTGTGTTTCATCGTCAATAAGAAGGTCCAAGGGATACAGTAAACATGAAGTGAAGCATCGGAATCTAAAACTGGACTCACAGTAGAGGTTCAAATCATAGAAAGTGAGAGTGTCTGTCCTCTTGTACTTAAGTCGGCATTATTGCATTTGTATTAAATTCGGATGCAATTTCTGTGTTTCATCGTCAATATGAAGGTCCAAGGGATACAGTAAACCTTAAGTGAAACATCGGAATCTAAAACTGAACTCACAGGAGAGGTTCAAATCATAGAAAGTTAGAGTGTCACTCCTCTTGTTCTTAAGTCGGTATTGTGTTTTTTGTATTAAATTCGGATGCAATTTCTATGTTTTATCGTCAATAAGAAGGTCCAAGGGATGCAGTAAACCTGAAGTGAAGCATCGGAATCTAAAACTGACCTCACAGGAGAGGTTCGAATCTCAGAAAGTCAGAGTGTCCGTCCTCTTGTACTTAAGTCGGCATTGTGCCATTTGTATTAAATTTGGATGCAATTTCTGTGTTTCATCGTCAATAAGAAGGTCCAATGGATACAGTAAACCTGAAGTGAAGCATGGGAGTCTAAAACCGGACTTACAGGAGAGGTTCAAATCATAGAAAGTGAGAGTGTCAGTCCTCTTGTACTTAAGTCGGCATTGTGCCATTTGTATTATATTCGGATGCAATTTCTGTGTTTCATCGTCAATAAGAAGGTCCAAGGGATACAGTAAACCTGAAGTGCAGCATCGGAATCTTAAACTGGACTCACAGGAGAGGTTCAAATCATAGAAAGTGACAGGGTCTGTCCTCTTTTACTTAAGTAGGCATTGTGTCTTTTGAATTTAATTCCTATGCAATTTCTGTGTTTCATCGTCAATAAGAAGGTGCAATGTATACAGTAACCCTGAAGTGAAGCATCATAATCTACAACTGGCCTTACAGGAGAGGTTCAAATCATAGAAAGTGAGAGGGTCTGTCCTCTTTTACTTAAGTAGGCATTGTGCCATTTGTATTAAATTCGGATGCAATTTCTGTGTTTCATCGTTAATAAGAAGGTCCAAGGGATACAGTATAACTGAAGTGAAGCATCGGAATCTAAAACTGGACTCACAGGAGAGGTTCAAATCATAGAAAATTAGAGTGTCAGGCCTCTTTTACTTACGTCGGCATTGTGGCTTTTGTATTAAATTCCGATGCAATTTCTATGTTTCATCGTTAATAGGAAGGTGCAAGGTATACAGTAAACCTGAAGTTAAGCATCGGAATCTAAAACTGGACTCACAGGAGAGGTTCAAATCATAGAAAGTGAGAGTGTCAGTCCTCTTGTACTTAAGTCGGCATTGTGCGATTTGTATTAAATTCGGAAGCAATTTCTGTGTTTCATCCTCAATCAGAGTGTCCAAGGGGTAAAGTAAACCTGAAGTGAAGCATCGGAATCTAAAACTGGACTTACAGGAGAGGTTCAAATCATAGAAAGTGAGAGTGTCAGTCCTCTAGTACTTAAGTCGGCATTGTGCCATTTGTATTATATTCGGATGCAATTTCTGTGTTTGATCGTCAATAAGAAGGACCAAGGGAAACAGTAAACCTAAAGTGAAGCATCGGAATCTAAAACTGGACTCACAGGAGAGGTTCAAATCATAGAAAGAGAGAGTGTCAGTCTCCTTGTACTTAAGCCGGCATTGTGCCATTTGTATTAAATTCGGATGCAATTTCTGTGTTTCATCGTCAATAAGAAGGTCCAAGGGATACAGTAAACCTGAAGTGAAGCATCGGAATCTAAAACTGGACTCACAGGAGAGGTTCAAATCATAGACAGTTAGAGTGTCTGTCCTCTTGTACTTACGTCGGCATTGTGCTTTTGTATTAAATACGGATGCAAACTCTATGTTTCATCGTCAATAAGAAGGTCAAAGGGATACAGTAAACCCTAAGTGAAGCATCGGAATCTAAAACTGGTCTCAAAGGAGAGGTTTAAATCATTGAAAGTAAGAGTGTCAGTCCTCTTGTACTTAAGTCGGTATTGTGCCTTTTGTATTAAATTCGGATGCAATTTCTGTGTTTCATCGTCAATAAGAAGGTCCAAGGGATACAGTAAACCTGAAGTGAAGCTTCGGAATCTAAAACTGGACTCACAGGAGAGGTTCAAATCATAGAGAGTTAGAGTGTCAGTCCTCTTGTACTTAAGTCGGCATTGTGCCTTTTGAATTTAATTCCGATGCAATTCCTGTGTTTCATCGTCAATAAGAAGGTGCAAGGTATACAGTAAACCTGAAGTGAAGCATCGGAATCTAAAACTGGACTCACAGCAGCGGTTCAAATCATTGAACGTTAGAGTGTCAGTCCTCTTGTACTTAAGTCGGCATTTTGCCTTTTCTATTAAATTCGGATGCAAACTCTGTGTTTCATCGTCAATAAGAAGGTCCAAGGGATACAGTAAACATGAAGTGAAGCATCGGAATCTTAAACTGGACTCACAGTAGAGGTTCAAATCATAGAAAGTGAGAGTGTCTGTCCTCTTGTACTTAAGTCGGCATTATTGCATTTGTATTAAATTCGGATGCAATTTCTGTGTTTCATCGTCAATATGAAGGTCCAAGGGATACAGTAAACCTTAAGTGAAACATCGGAATCTAAAACTGAACTCACAGGAGAGGTTCAAATCATAGAAAGTTAGAGTGTCACTCCTCTTGTACTTAAGTCGGTATTGTGTTTTTTGTATTAAATTCGGACGCAATTTCTATGTTTTATCGTCAATAAGAAGGTCCAAGGGATACAGTAAACCTGAAGTGAAGCATCGGAATCTAAAACTGACCTCACAGGAGAGGTTCGAATCTCAGAAAGTCAGAGTGTCCGTCCTCTTGTACTTAAGTCGGCATTGTGCCATTTGTATTAAATTTGGATGCAATTTCTGTGTTTCATCGTCAATAAGAAGGTCCAATGGATACAGTAAACCTGAAGTGAAGCATCTGAATCTAAAACTGGACTCACAGGAGAGGTTCAAATCATAGAAAGTGACAGTGTCCGTCCTCTTGTACTTAAGTCGGCATTGTGCCATTTGTATTAAATTCGGATGCAATTTCTGTGTTTCATCGTCAATAAGAAGGTCCAAAGGATACAGTAAACCTGTAGTGAAGCATCGGAATCTAAAACTGGACTCACAGGTGAGGTTCCAATCATAGAAAGTGAGAGTGTCAGTCCTCTTGTACTTATGTCGGCGTTGTGCTTTTTGTGTTAAATTCGGATGCAATTTCTGTGTTTCATCGTCAATAAGAGGGTCCAAGGGATACAGTAAATCTGAAGTGAAGCATCGGAATCTAAAACTGGACTCACAGGTGAGGTTCAAATCATAGAAAGTGAGAGTGTCAGTCCTCTTGAACTTAAGTCGGCATTGTGCCTTTGGTGTTAAATTTGGATGCAATTTCTGTGTTTCATCGCCAATAAGAATGTCCAAGGGATACAGTAAACCTGAAGTGAAGCATCGGAATCTAAAACTGGACTCACAGGAAAGGTTCAAATCATAGAAAGTGAGAGTGTCAGTCCTCTTGTACTTAAGTGGGCATTGTGGCATTTGTATTAAATTCGGATGCTTTTTCTGTGTTTCATCGTCAATGAGAAGGTCCAAGGGATACAGTAAATCTGAAGTGAAGCATCGGAAACTAAAACTGGACTCACAGGAGAGATTCAAATCATAGAAAGTTAGAGTGTCACTCCTCCAGTACTTGAGTCGGTATTGTGCCTCTTGTATTAAATTCAGATGCAATTTCTGTGTTTCATCGTCAATAAGAAGGTCCAAGGGATTCAGTAAACCTGAAGTGAAGCATCGGAATCTAAAACTGGACTCACAGGAGAGGTTCAAATCGTAGAAACTTAGAATGTCAGTCCTCTTGTACTTCAGTTGGCATTGTGCCTTTTGTATTAAATTCGGATGCAATTTCTGTGTTTCATCGTCAATAAGAAGGTGCAAGGTATACAGTAACCCTGAAGTGAAGCATTGAAATCTAAAACTGGACTTACAGGAAAGGTTCAAATCATAGAAAGTGAGAGTGTCAGTCCTCTTGTACTTAAGTCGGCATTGTGGCATTTGTATTAAATTCGGATGCTTTTTCTGTGTTTCATCGTCAATGAGAAGGTCCAAGGGATACAGTAAATCTGAAGTGAAGCATCGGAAACTAAAACTGGACTCACAGGAGAGATTCAAATCATAGAAAGTTAGAGTGTCACTCCTCTTGTACTTAAGTCGGTATTGTGTTTTTTGTATTAAATTCGGATGCAATTTCTATGTTTTATCGCCAATAAGAAGGTCCAAGTGATGCAGTAAACCTGAAGTGAAGCATCGGAATCTAAAACTGACCTCACAGGAGAGGTTCGAATCTCAGAAAGTCAGAGTGTCCGTCCTCTTGTACTTAAGTCGGCATTGTGCCATTTGTATTAAATTTGGATGCAATTTCTGTGTTTCATCGTCAATAAGAAGGTCCAATGGATACAGTAAACCTGAAGTGAAGCATCTGAATCTAAAACTGGACTCACAGGAGAGGTTCAAATCATAGAAAGTGACAGTGTCCGTCCTCTTGTACTTAAGTCGGCATTGTGCCATTTGTATTAAATTCGGATGCAATTTCTGTGTTTCATCGTCAATAAGAAGGTCCAAAGGATACAGTTAACCTGTAGTGAAGCATCGGAATCTAAAACTGGACTCACAGGTGAGGTTCCAATCATAGAAAGTGAGAGTGTCAGTCCTCTTGTACTTATGTCGGCATTGTGCTTTTTGTGTTAAATTCGGATGCAATTTCTGTGTTTCATCGTCTATAAGAAGGTCCAAGGGATACAGTAAATCTGAAGTGAAGCATCGGAATCTAAAACTGGACTCACAGGTGAGGTTCAAATCATAGAAAGTGAGAGTGTCAGTCCTCTTGAACTTAAGTCGGCATTGTGCCTTTGGTGTTAAATTCGGATGCAATTTCTGTGTTTCATCGCCAATAAGAATGTCCAAGGGATACAGTAAACCTGAAGTGAAGCATCGGAATCTAAAACTGGACTCACAGGAAAGGTTCAAATCATAGAAAGTGAGAGTGTCAGTCCTCTTGTACTTAAGTGGGCATTGTGGCATTTGTATTAAATTCGGAAGATTTTTCTGTGTTTCATCGTCAATGAGAAGGTCCAAGGGATACAGTAAATCTGAAGTGAAGCATCGGAAACTAAAACTGGACTCACAGGAGAGATTCAAATCATAGAAAGTTAGAGTGTCACTCCTCCAGTACTTGAGTCGGTATTGTGCCTCTTGTATTAAATTCAGATGCAATTTCTGTGTTTCATCGTCAATAAGAAGGTCCAAGGGATTCAGTAAACCTGAAGTGAAGCATCGGAATCTAAAACTGGACTCACAGGAGAGGTTCAAATCGAAGAAACTTAGAATGTCAGTCCTCTTGTACTTCAGTTGGCATTGTGCCTTTTGTATTAAATTCGGATGCAATTTCTGTGTTTCATCGTCAATAAGAAGGTGCAAGGTATACAGTAAACCTGAAGTTAAGCAACGGAATCTAAAACTGGACTCACAGGAGAGGTTCAAATCATAGAAAGTGAGAGTGTCAGTCCTCTTGTACTTAAGTCGGCATTGTGCCATTTGTATTATATTCGGATGCTATTTCTGTGTTTCATCGTCAATAAGAAGGTCCAAGGGATACAGTAAACCTAAAGTGAAGCATCGGAATCTAAAACTGGACTCACAGGAGAGGTTCAAATCATAGAAAGTGAGAGTGTCAGTCCTCTTGTACTTAAGTCGGCATTGTGCGATTTGTATTAAATTCGGAAGCAATTTCTGTGTTTCATCCTCAATCAGAGTGTCCAAGGGGTAAAGTAAACCTGAAGTGAAGCATCGAATCTAAAACTGGACTTACAGGAGAGGTTCAAATCATAGAAAGTGAGAGTGTCAGTCCTCTTGTACTTAAGTCGGCATTGTGCCATTTGTATTATATTCGGATGCAATTTCTGTGTTTCATCGTCAATAAGAAGGTCCAAGGGATACAGTAAACCTGAAGTGAAGCATCGGAATCTAAAACTGGACTCACAGGAGAGGTTCAAATCATAGACAGTTAGAGTGTCTGTCCTCTTGTACTTACGTCGGCATTGTGCCTTTTGTATTAAATACGGATGCAAACTCTATGTTTCATCGTCAATAAGAAGGTCAAAGGGATACAGTAAACCCTAAGTGAAGCATCGGAATCTAAAACTGGACTCAAAGGAGAGGTTCAAATCATAGAAAGTGAGAGTGTCAGTCCTCTTGTACTTAAGTCGGCATTGTGCCATTTGTATTAAATTCGGATGAAATTTCTGTGTCTCATCGTCAATAAGATGGTCCAAGGGATACAGTAAGCCTGAAGTGAAGCATCAGAATCTAATACTGGACTCACAGGAGAGGTTCAAATCATGGAGAGTTAGAGTGTCACTCCTCTTGTACTTAAGTCGGTATTGTGCCTTTTGTATTAAATTCGGATGCAATTTCTGTGTTTCATCGTCAATAAGAAGGTCCAAAGTATACAGTAAACCTGAAGTGAAGCTTCGGAATCTAAAACTGGACTCACAGGAGAGGTTCAAATCATAGAGAGTTAGAGTGTCAGTCCTCTTGTATTTAAGTCGGCATTGTGCCTTTTGAATTTAATTCCGATGCAATTCCTGTGTTTCATCGTCAATAAGAAGGTGCAAGGTATACAGTAAACCTGAAGTGAAGCATCGGAATCTAAAACTGGACTCACAGCAGCGGTTCAAATCATTGAACGTTAGAGTGTCAGTCCTCTTGTACTTAAGTCGGCATTTTGCCTTTTCTATTAAATTCGGATGCAAACTCTGTGTTTCATCGTCAATAAGAAGGTCCAAGGGATACAGTAAACATGAAGTGAAGCATCGGAATCTAAAACTGGACTCACAGTAGAGGTTCAAATCATAGAAAGTGAGAGTGTCTGCCCTCTTGTACTTAAGTCGGCATTATTGCATTTGTATTAAATTCGGATGCAATTTCTGTGTTTCATCGTCAATATGAAGGTCCAAGGGATACAGTAAACCTTAAGTGAAACATCGGAATCTAGAACTGAACTCACAGGAGAGGTTCACATCATAGAAAGTTAGAGTGTCACTCCTCTTGTACTTAAGTCGGTATTGTGTTTTTTGTATTAAATTCGGATGCAATTTCTATGTTTTATCGTCAATAAGAAGGTCCAAAGGATGCAGTAAACCTGAAGTGAAGCATCGGAATCTAAAACTGACCTCACAGGAGAGGTTCGAATCTCAGAAATTCAGAGTGTCCGTCCTCTTGTACTTAAGTCGGCATTGTGCCATTTGTATTAAATTTGGATGCAATTTCTGTGTTTCATCGTCAATAAGAAGGTCCAATGGATACAGTAAACCTGAAGTGAAGCATCTGAATCTAAAACTGGACTCACAGGAGAGGTTCAAATCATAGAAAGTGACAGTGTCCGTCCTCTTGTACTTAAGTCGGCATTGTGCCATTTGTATTAAATTCGGATGCAATTTCTGTGTTTCATCGTCAATAAGAAGGTCCAAAGGATGCAGTAAACCTGTAGTGAAGCATCGGAATCTAAAACTGGACTCACAGGTGAGGTTCCAATCATAGAAAGTGAGAGTGTCAGTCCTCTTGTACTTATGTCGGCATTGTGCTTTTTGTGTTAAATTCGGATGCAATTTCTGTGTTTCATCGTCAATAAGAAGGTCCAAGGGATACAGTAAATCTGAAGTGAAGCATCGGAATCTAAAACTGGACTCACAGGTGAGGTTCAAATCATAGAAAGTGAGAGTGTCAGTCCTCTTGAACTTAAGTCGGCATTGTGCCTTTGGTGTTAAATTCGGATGCAATTTCTGTGTTTCATCGCCAATAAGAATGTCCAAGGGATACAGTAAACCTGAAGTGAAGCATCGGAATCTAAAACTGGACTCACAGGAAAGGTTCAAATCATAGAAAGTGAGAGTGTCAGTCCTCTTGTACTTAAGTGGGCATTGTGGCATTTGTATTAAATTCGGATGCTTTTTCTGTGTTTCATCGTCAATGAGAAGGTCCAAGGGATACAGTAAATCTGAAGTGAAGCATCGGAAACTAAAACTGGACTCACAGGAGAGATTCAAATCATAGAAAGTTAGAGTGTCACTCCTCCAGTACTTGAGTCGGTATTGTGCCTCTTGTATTATATTCAGCTGCAATTTCTGTGTTTCATCGTCAATAAGAAGGTCCAAGGGATTCAGTAAACCTGAAGTGAAGCATCGGAATCTAAAACTGGACTCACAGGAGAGGTTCAAATCGTAGAAACTTAGAATGTCAGTCCTCTTGTACTTCAGTTGGCACTGTTCCTTTTATATTAAATTCGGATGCAATTTCTGTGTTTCATCGTCAATAAGAAGGTGCAAGGTATACAGAAACCCTGAAGTGAAGCATTGAAATCTAAAACTGGACTTACAGGAAAGGTTCAAATCATAGAAAGTGAGAGTGTCAGTTCTCTTGTACTTAAGTCGGCATTGTGGCATTTGTATTACATTCGGATGCAATTTCTGTGTTTCATCGTCAATAAGAAGGTCCAAGGGATAATGTAAACCTAAAGTGAAGCATCGGAATCTAAAACTGGACTCACAGGAGAGGTTCAAATCGAAGAAACTTAGAATGTCAGTCCTCTTGTACTTCAGTTGGCATTGTGCCTTTTGTATTAAATTCGGATGCAATTTCTGTGTTTCATCGTCAATAAGAAGGTGCAAGGTATACAGTAAACCTGAAGTTAAGCATCGGAATCTAAAACTGGACTCACAGGAGAGGTTCAAATCATAGAAAGTGAGAGTGTCAGTCCTCTTGTACTTAAGTCGGCATTGTGCCATTTGTATTATATTCGGATGCTATTTCTGTGTTTCATCGTCAATAAGAAGGTCCAAGGGATACAGTAAACCTAAAGTGAAGCATCGGAATCTAAAACTGGACTCACAGGAGAGGTTCAAATCATAGAAAGTGAGAGTGTCAGTCCTCTTGTACTTAAGTCGGCATTGTGCGATTTGTATTAAATTCGGAAGCAATTTCTGTGTTTCATCCTCAATCAGAGTGTCCAAGGGGTAAAGTAAACCTGAAGTGAAGCATCGAATCTAAAACTGGACTTACAGGAGAGGTTCAAATCATAGAAAGTGAGAGTGTCAGTCCTCTTGTACTTAAGTCGGCATTGTGCCATTTGTATTATATTCGGATGCAATTTCTGTGTTTCATCGTCAATAAGAAGGTCCAAGGGAAACAGTTAACTTAAAGTGAAGCATCGGAATCTAAAACTGGACTCACAGGAGAGGTTCAAATCATAGAAAGAGAGAGTGTCAGTCTCCTTGTACTTAAGTCGGCATTGTGCCATTTGTATTAAATTCGGATGCAATTTCTGTGTTTCATCGTCAATAAGAAGGTCCAAGGGATACAGTAAACCTGAAGTGAAGCATCGGAATCTAAAACTGGACTCACAGGAGAGGTTCAAATCATAGACAGTTAGAGTGTCTGTCCTCTTGTACTTACGTCGGCATTGTGCCTTCTGTATTAAATACGGATGCAAACTCTATGTTTCATCGTCAATAAGAAGGTCAAAGGGATACAGTAAACCCTAAGTGAAGCATCGGAATCTAAAACTGGACTCAAAGGAGAGGTTCAAATCATAGAAAGTGAGAGTGTCAGTCCTCTTGTTCTTAAGTCGGCATTGTGCCATTTGTATTAAATTCGGATGAAATTTCTGTGTCTCATCGTCAATAAGATGGTCCAAGGGATACAGTAAGCCTGAAGTGAAGCATCAGAATCTAATACTGAACTCACAGGAGAGGTTCAAATCATGGAGAGTTAGAGAGTCACTCCTCTTGTACTTAAGTCGGTATTGTGCCTTTTGTATTAAATTCGGATGCAATTTCTGTGTTTCATCGTCAATAAGAAGGTCCAAAGGATACAGTAAACCTGAAGTGAAGCTTCGGAATCTAAAACTGGACTCACAGGAGAGGTTCAAATCATAGAGAGTTAGAGTGTCAGTCCTCTTGTATTTAAGTCGGCATTGTGCCTTTTGAATTTAATTCCGATGCAATTCCTGTGTTTCATCGTCAATAAGAAGGTGCAAGGTATACAGTAAACCTGAAGTGAAGCATCGGAATCTAAAACTGGACTCACAGCAGCGGTTCAAATCATTGAACGTTAGAGTGTCAGTCCTCTTGTACTTAAGTCGGCATTTTGCCTTTTCTATTAAATTCGGATGCAAACTCTGTGTTTCATCGTCAATAAGAAGGTCCAAGGGATACAGTAAACATGAAGTGAAGCATCGGAATCTAAAACTGGACTCACAGTAGAGGTTCAAATCATAGAAAGTGAGAGTGTCTGCCCTCTTGTACTTAAGTCGGCATTATTGCATTTGTATTAAATTCGGATGCAATTTCTGTGTTTCATCGTCAATATGAAGGTCCAAGGGATACAGTAAACCTTAAGTGAAACATCGGAATCTAAAACTGAACTCACAGGAGAGGTTCAAATCATAGAAAGTTAGAGTGTCACTCCTCTTGTACTTAAGTCGGTATTGTGTTTTTTGTATTAAATTCGGATGCAATTTCTATGTTTTATCGTCAATAAGAAGGTCCAAAGGATGCAGTAAACCTGAAGTGAAGCATCGGAATCTAAAACTGACCTCACAGGAGAGGTTCGAATCTCAGAAAGTCAGAGTGTCCGTCCTCTTGTACTTAAGTCGGCATTGTGCCATTTGTATTAAATTTGGATGCAATTTCTGTGTTTCATCGTCAATAAGAAGGTCCAATGGATACAGTAAACCTGAAGTGAAGCATCTGAATCTAAAACTGGACTCACAGGAGAGGTTCAAATCATAGAAAGTGACAGTGTCCGTCCTCTTGTACTTAAGTCGGCATTGTGCCATTTGTATTAAATTCGGATGCAATTTCTGTGTTTCATCGTCAATAAGAAGGTCCAAAGGATGCAGTAAACCTGTAGTGAAGCATCGGAATCTAAAACTGGACTCACAGGTGAGGTTCCAATCATAGAAAGTGAGAGTGTCAGTCCTCTTGTACTTATGTCGGCATTGTGCTTTTTGTGTTAAATTCGGATGCAATTTCTGTGTTTCATCGTCAATAAGAAGGTCCAAGGGATACAGTAAATCTGAAGTGAAGCATCGGAATCTAAAACTGGACTCACAGGTGAGGTTCAAATCATAGAAAGTGAGAGTGTCAGTCCTCTAGAACTTAAGTCGGCATTGTGCCTTTGGTGTTAAATTCGGATGCAATTTCTGTGTTTCATCGCCAATAAGAATGTCCAAGGGATACAGTAAACCTGAAGTGAAGCATCGGAATCTAAAACTGGACTCACAGGAAAGGTTCAAATCATAGAAAGTGAGAGTGTCAGTCCTCTTGTACTTAAGTGGGCACTGTGGCATTTGTATTAAATTCGGATGCTTTTTCTGTGTTTCATCGTCAATGAGAAGGTCCAAGGGATACAGTAAATCTGAAGTGAAGCATCGGAAACTAAAACTGGACTCACAGGAGAGATTCAAATCATAGTAAGTTAGAGTGTCACTCCTCCAGTACTTGAGTCGGTATTGTGCCTCTTGTATTACATTCAGCTGCAATTTCTGTGTTTCATCGTCAATAAGAAGGTCCAAGGGATTCAGTAAACCTGAAGTGAAGCATCGGAATCTAAAACTGGACTCACAGGAGAGGTTCAAATCGTAGAAACTTAGAATGTCAGTCCTCTTGTACTTCAGTTGGCACTGTTCCTTTTATATTAAATTCGGATGCAATTTCTGTGTTTCATCGTCAATAAGAAGGTGCAAGGTATACAGAAACCCTGAAGTGAAGCATTGAAATCTAAAACTGGACTTACAGGAAAGGTTCAAATCATAGAAAGTGAGAGTGTCAGTCCTCTTGTACTTAAGTCGGCATTGTGGCATTTGTATTACATTCGGATGCAATTTCTGTGTTTCATCGTCAATAAGAAGGTCCAAGGGATAATGTAAACCTGAAGTGAAGCATTGGAATCTAAAACTGGACTCACAGGAGAGGTTCAAATCATAGAAAGTGAGAGTGTCTGTCCTCTTTTACTTAAGTAGGCATTGTGCCTTTTGAATTTAATTCCTATGCAATTTCTGTGTTTCATCGTCAATAAGAAGGTGCAATGTATACAGGAACCCTGACGTGAAGAATCGGAATCTAAAACTGGACTTACAGGAGAAGTTCAAATCATAGAAAGTTAGAATGTCAGTCCTCTTGTACTTAAGTCGGCATTGTGCCTTTTGTATTAAATTCGGATACAATTTCTGTGTTTCATCGTCAATAAGAAGGTGCAAGGTGTACAGGAAACCTGAAGTGAAGCATCGGTATCTTAAACTTGACTCACAGGAGAGGTACAAATCATAGAAAGTCAGAGTGTCAGTCCTCTTGTACTTAAGTCGACATTGTGCCATTTTTATTAAATTCGGATGCAATTTCTGTGTTTCATCGTTAATAAGAAGGTCCAAGGGATACAGTATTCCTGAAGTGAAGCATCGGAATCTAAAACTGGACTCACAGGAGAGGTTCAAATCATAGAAAGTTAGAGTGTCAGGCCTCTTTTACTTACGTCGGCATTGTGGCCTTTGTATTATATTCGGATGCTATTTCTGTGTTTCATCGTCAATAAGAAGGTCCAAGGGATACAGTAAACCTAAAGTGAAGCATCGGAATCTAAAACTGGACTCACAGGTGAGGTTCAAATCATAGAAAGTGAGAGTGTCAGTCCTCTTGTACTTAAGTCGGCATTGTGCCATTTGTATTATATTCGGATGCAATTTCTGTGTTTCATCGTCAATAAGAAGGTCCAAGGGATACCGTAAACCTTAAGTGAAGCATCAGAATCTAAAACTGGACTCACAGGAGAGGTTCAAATCATAGAGAGTTAGATTGTCACTCCTCTTGTACTTAAGTCGGTATTGTGCCTTTAAAATTAAATTCGGATGCAATTTCTGTGTTTCTTCGCCAATAAGAAGGTCCAAGGGATACAGTAAACCTGAAGTGAAGCATCGGAATCTATAACTGGACTCACAGAAGACGTTCAAATCATAGAAAGTTAGAGTAACTGTCCTCTTGTACTTACGTCGGCATTGTGCCTTTTGTATTAAATTCGGATG